>NC_143161.1:8733069-8949623 GCF_041381405.1 Jatropha curcas
TTACAGTAGGGTGGTGGCGTAGCTTTGAGTGCTGTGGTTATTGATATTTTATAATCTGATAATCAGGCAAGAAAAGCAAACAAAGTTGTACCACAGAAAGTGGTATTTTGATTCTGTTACGTTGATTTTTAATGCTCCTGAAGTAGTCAGTATATATATATATATTAACCATTGCTGTATTTTCTCAAATAAAAAGGTGATTTTGGTTAATATGTTTATCAGATTTTATTCAATGTTGCTTTTTCCTTCCTCTTTCTTTATTGCATGCCTCAAGAATTGAATATATTGTTAACAGTGATTCAGGGTCTTGGATATCACACATGATATGGTTAAGCTATTGAAGTGTTCATTATGGCTTGGTTGCTGTTTTGCTTTTGTAAATGAAATTATTCCGTTCTGCAGGTCTTCTACGGTTTATTATTGCAGTATTTTGCTGTCTTAGCAAATAAAAAGCCCTTGAATTTTGAGTTGTTGAATTTGCTGGTCAAGCCACTGATAGAGATGAGCATGGAGATTCCTTACTTCTCTGCAATATGTGCTCGCCAAAGGATTTTGCGAACTCGAGCGCAGTTTTGTGAATCTATTAAGACTGCAGGTTAGTCCTAATATGATGGGAAAGTTAATGATTTTTCCAACTCTTTCAGAAGCTTTTTAATTCTGCAGCTCTCCAACTTATTCGTCTTCTTCCTCTTTTTTTTCCCCTGGCAGAGAATGGGTGTTGGCCTTCCATGAAAACATTGTCCCTGTTGAGGTTGTGGTCCATGATTTTTCCATGCTCTGACTTTCGCCATGCTGTTATGACGCCAGCAATATTATTGATGTGTGAATATCTGATGCGTTGCCCCATCAAGTTGGGTCGTGATATTGCAGTTGGTTCTTTCTTATGCTCCATGGTTCTCTCTGTACGTACACTGATACATTATTTTCTTTACCAGTTCTTATACAAAACTGAATGCAACGTGCTTCAATTTTTTGGCAGCATAATCTTCTGTAGCTCTTCTTTATGCTACAGCTTTTCATCTTGTACTTGGTGGTGTGCTCACATGTTGGGGATGCTTATAGACGTTACTTTCTTATTCATGTCCTACATTTTATCTCAATGTTCTTTCTTGTATGAACCTGTTGGCTTGTCATGTTGAGAATGGCATTGTCAAAATTGTTTGCTAGTACCCTTATTTCCCCAACTCTTGCACTTTCTCTCTATTAATGTGATCCATTTGTTTTGCAGATAACTAAACAATCTAAGAAGTTCTGTCCTGAAGCCATAGTGTTTTTGCAGAATCTTTTAATGGCAGCCACTGAAAGAAAAAAAGCATCATATCAGGAATCTGAGGTATATGGCCCTGTGATGGTTGTGTTTTGTGATGTGGCTTCCATTGTACCGCAGTTTTCATTGCCTCGTATTCATGTTTTTCATTCAACAGATGATTGGCTTCTGATTCCAATTCATAGTAAATAAACAAAGGGCTAACACCCTCATATCTTGAACTTTGGATATATCTCAAGCTCATCTAATTGTTTAGTTTTGCATCAATTTTTTCTTAGACATTATAATTTGTAGCAATTGTATGCAGAGTGGAAATCACAACAATGCATGTGTTTACCCTGAGGTAGCTTTGAAGTTCCTGGCCACCAAAACCTCTATTTTATCCAATCCTCTTGTTTCATAGTGTTTTAGAGGTTTAGACAGCTTGAGATGGACTCCAGTCAAATGATTTAAATATAACTTAACCCCCTATGCCCAACGTTTTCAGCTTGCAGATTCAATACCAGCTTAAGATAGATACATCTCATTTTGTGATTGCTACACCTCGATACACTTGCTACCAATGATCTAGCATGAGAAAAGTTGACAGAATTGTATAAAATTAAAATTCCGACAAAATTGAGGATTTATGATTGTAGTTTTATTTTTTCATGATGCACTTTCTTTTCAAGTGTACCTGATGAAGGTCGCACTACATGCAGCAGGTTGAAGTAATGACTGTTGATTATTCTTATTCTGGCAGTTCTATCGTCAAATGGAACTAAAAGAGCTCGGGCCACTTTTGTGCATGCACCACTGTGTAAATGAGATTAGTCCTCTGAATTTTTTCATGATAATGGACATGCCAGAGGATTCTGCCTTTTTTAGCTCAGATAATTTCAGGTCAGTAAATATTTTGTTTCTAGGTAGTTTATGCTACAGCAGGCTATACTTTGTGTCGATGCTTCCATCCTTTTGACAACTTTGAAAGGTTAAATATTTATGTTCAAATGCGTGATACCCGAGGGTATACCTTGAGATAAAAATAAGTTGAGAAATGAAGGCTTTTTAGAAAAAATATCATTTGCTATAAACAAGGGCTTTGTGAACCACAGAGGGAGGGGGTTGGCACGAGTAAGTCAGTTTTGGGGACCGAAGGCAGTTCTCCTTGTCTTTGTATGCAGCCTTTCTGCATTATTTTTACTCAAATCTCAAAGAAGCAATACCACTAGAAATCTTAGAAAATAGGTCTCTAATTGATCAATAATTGGAACACAGTACATGGATGCATTTGGAGGTTTCTATAATTGTTAATGCAACTTGGACTTGGATTCTTAAATTGAACAATCAACAACTTGTGATCCGCAAGTAATTTCCCGATAAAGAAATCATCACCCAAAACATAAGTTAAGATCCAAAATGCTACAACCCCAGCCATTGTGACCCTGAAATTACTATCTTAGTTCTGAACCAATGGAAAGCATATACATATTGAAATTTTACTTGGCAGCATATGGTAGGTCTTCATGCCACTATGAACTATTTGACTATTGATGTGGTATTATGTTGTGGCTATTTGACAGTAGTTGGAATTCATTTTGGTACTGTTATCAATGTCGTTATTTCGCTGTTATTTCTGATTGCTGAAAATTAATTTGGTGTGCAGGGCTAGTGTGCTGGTTACTGTTATAGAAACAATACGAGGATATGTTGATACTTATCAGGAGCTGAATTCTTTTCCTGAAATATTTTCGCTGCTTTCAGAATTGTTGCTAGATGTGGCAAAACAAGAAAAGATACCAGCAGCATTGCAAGATAAATTTAAAGACGTTGCTGAAGTTATTCGAAAGAAAACAGATGAACATTATATGCTGCGACGACCACTTCAAATGCGGAAGCAGAAGCCAGTGCCTATCAAACTACTTAATCCTAAATTTGAGGAGAAGTATATAACCATTTCATGTCACTTCTCTTTATTTTTGTCATTTTGCATTCTGTTGCTAACAACTAAGAGCTAAAAACATTTTAATGAACTGCCTTGTTATTTTGCAGCTATGTCAAGGGTAGAGATTATGATCCAGATCGTGAACGTGTTGAAACAAGAAAGTTAAAGAAACTTATAAAACGAGAAGCTAAAGGGGCAGCTCGTGAACTGCGCAAGGATAATTATTTCTTATTTGAGGTGAAGGAGAAAGACAAGGCATTGTTGGAAGAGGAAAGAGCGGAGAAATACGGAAGGGCAAAAGCTTTCCTCCAAGAACAGGAACACGCTTTCATATCTGGACAGCTAGGAAAAGGAAGGAAGAGAAGAAGATGAAACTGATCGAGCTGATAATCTGTTTGTGCGACTTTCTTCATTTTCTTATTTGTCAAGGTAACAAGTTTCTATGATTTTTTTCTTTCTAAAATAGTGCTGCTGACATATATATAGTAGTTTATTTACAGAAAACTGTATAATTTGGCGGGGGGGCTGTTTTGCTGTGTATTATCCTTTTTGTTTTTGGGTGCAAAGCAGCAAGCTCGAGTCATGTAAAATTTTCCATCTGCAATATTTATTTAGTTTCTATTGAAAATTGATTCTAATTTGTTGCATGGATCGGATTGTTGAGTTGGACTTGACAGATCGGATTGTATCATCAACCCCGATTTCTCACTTTTGTTATAATTTCACCCCAAACATTAAGCAAAACGCAAATTTTATGGTATTTTAATGGTTTACTGCGTTGTTTTCAAAAAAAAAAAAAAAAAAAAAAAAAAAAAAAAAGGGAATTATCTAAAATCATATAGGTTGAATTTAAAAATTAAGCAAACCTTTTTATAGGTTGAGAATGCAAGCCCACCAATCTAGACCAGACCAGATTATCACATCAAAATGAAATGTCATCTGACGCTGACAACAAAATTATATAACTTCACAAATAGAACCTGGAAAATGGGATAGAATGGCCGATATTATTACATGATCCCATTCCCACGATGAAATGGTTGGTTAAATTAGTTATGATCACAATTTTAGAATCACTTATTCTAAATTTTAAAACCAGCTGATTTGAGTGATATAAAAATAAACTAGAATCGAACCGTCTTTAGGTTGGAACCAAAGTAAATAATCTTTTTTGAGCTTTTTATTTATTTATTTTTGGTTTGTAGCTTAAACAAATAATATTAATAAATAATTCTATTGAAAAAACTAAACTATATAAACGTTTTTAAATTTTATTTTAAAAAATTACAATAACAATATAAATTAGGAGTTTTTTTTTATTTTTTTTTCATCATTTGAAACTGAAATCCTCGATTTTGATCTTAATTGGAATTGAACTATAACCGCGTGATTTCAATTTATCATTCAAAAGTTTGATATCGATTTGATTTTTGTTCTTATCCAATTTGAAATCAAACTTTGATCATGTTTACCAATTTTCAAATAGTTAAATCAAACTTTGATTTATCCTCGATTTAATTTCGCTTACCATTATGTAGGATTCTGGCATATATATATATATATATATATATATAAATGAGGAAAAAATAATTTTAAAATTAAGGAATCTAACCTCCACTCCTTGCCCACCTAATTGACATCTTATGGGTAATTTGTTTATGGATGCAAATATGGAAAAATAATTTTAGATCTAAGAAATCTAACGTTTAATAACAAGTCAACCGTACTCAATATAAAAAGTTAAATACATCTACTAAAAGAAAAGAATTAAATATACTTAACTAATTGGATATAAAAAAAAATTAAGAATAAGGAAAACAAATTCTAAAAATAAGGAATCTGAACCTCTATAGGTTTTAAAAATAGTTTGATAAAAAAATAAAAAGTGGCAGCCTCTTTTACGAGAATTTTTATTGGTCAAAATTTAAAAATTATATATTTTTTATTTTTTAAATTTTCAAAAATTTATTATTTACATCCTAATTAATAAATTAAACTTGGCCTATATAATTTCTTTTTCATAGTGGAAAAATCACAAAGACCAAACAATGAAATCCATTGGTCTCTATAAGTTTAAAACCAGACCAAGCAAATAGCATATAATGTTGTTAGGTCAAGCTCCACAATAATAGTGTTAAGCACTAAAATTAAAAATGAAGGTCTTATGTTATTTTTTTGGCAGGTGATCCATTGTAGTAAGGACAGCTGGCTCTTCTTAAAAGCGTCAATTAATTTCCATTAATTAATCTTTCTTAAGCTTAAAGTTGTTTGACCACACCAACCCTATCCACCATTCAAATCAACCTCTTTTCTTTTTCTTTTTCTTTTTCTTTTTCTTTTTCTTTTTTTCCCCTTAACTTGAATATTGGGGAAAGGATTTTGAAAATGTATATATTAGTTTTGTCATCTTTAACTGAATTAGTTATTCTTTTATTTCACATTTAAAATATTTTATATAATAATTAAGAAAATAATTAAATTTTAAATAAAGCTCAATTTAATTCAATTATCTTTGTTCCACCTAACTCATTCAATTTCAATAATTTTCTTTCTATTAATCATTAAATTAGAAAGAGAACATTTAATAAGTTGAGTTTTAAAAAATTGTACAAAATAGTTATTGTATTTGGTAGAAATAATGGTAAAATTAAAAAAAATAATAATACAACCTCCATCCACAAATATAAGTTATTTTAGAATGGTAGTTTTATCATAAATGTTTGTCACTTTGAGAAATTTTTTCCAAATTTATGCTTTTATATATATATATATATATATATATATATATATATATATTAATTACTTTTATAATTTTGAAAACTATTTTAATCAAATTAATGATGTAAGGTAAATGATAATTTTATTAAATTAATGAAGATTTAATTACTTCATCGATCGTGAAAAACCTTAAAGGATACCTTTGTTCCTCACAAATGTCTAACTTTCAATTTTTTCATATAAAATAAAAAAAATACTAGTTTATCTTATTCTATAAAATTTTCATGTTAAATTGCTTTAATACCATTTTTACCTTTTCTTTGGTGTTAGTGATATTCACTAAATAAGAATAGAAAATTAAAAATGCAATAATTCCTTTTTAAATTCTATAAAATGATACTTGCGCTCCGTCTAGTATAATAAATTTAAAACATAAAATTTATTTATCAACTTATAAATTATTAATCAATCCAATTTGAGAAAGAAAAAGATTAAAATTCAATTAAGTCCCTGACTTTAATTGCAGACAGTCAAGTTGAATTCGAAATGCGAAATCAATCATCATCAAGATCTGACCTTCTGAAAATCAAGTTGCTGTAAAACCCATCTGCTACCAACTTTTTTGGCGACATTAATTATCGAAGGGATGCTCAACTTTTTGTTTGGTAGTGGAAAATGGAACGAAAATATCTCTAATTGGGAAAAGGGTTGGTTGATCAAAGTGCAATAGAATCCTAACCGTCGGCTTTTTCGACTTCTGCCATGGTGGTGAATTAATAGTTAATACAATTCTAAAAATATCTAATAGTTATTTTTATTATTTTTAATTATAAACAAAATGATTACATAAAATTATATTAAAAAGTGATTTACTAATAATTACTACTTTTATAAGATTAATATATATTAAATTTAAATAGAATATATGTATTTAGTTGAGCAATTTATGGTTCATAACTAATTTGTATCTAATAGTTAGGTTGGATGTGTTCCGTAAGAATTTTAATCAACATCAGACAATTGATATAAATCAAAATTAGCTTTATTTTAGAGTTTTTTGGCTATCATCTATTATTCGATTTGTTTGTACTTATATTGTACAACTTCTGATTCCATTTGTTGGGTGTGTTCAGCAAAATTAATTATTTTGGTAGTTATTAATTATTTTAGTAGTATTTATCTGTTAGGTATTTTAGTAACTTTTTATGAAAAACTAAAAGCTAAATGCTATTTTTTAACCTCTAAAAACTAGTTTAAAATGCTATAATAGCATATTTGATAAGTTAAAATGCTAAAACTACTTAAAAAAAAAACTATTGCCGAGTACAACTATTGAGTGTTAATGTTTTCAACTTATTAAGTCAACTCAAGCTTTTTTTTTTTTTTTACTTCTCCCTTCTAAAGTTGGTTTTTGAATTGATTTGTTGAATGGTGTGAAAAAAAGGCCTGCATTAGAGCTCTGGCTACCAAGAGAACGCCAACTTGATGGTCACAGGTTAGCATGAATGTGCAAACGATGGGTCAAGTTTAAATCTTAATGATATCAAAGCGAATCAAATCAAATTGAACTTTTCGAGCGGAATTGACTAGAATGAAAACAGATTTCATAAACAAACCAACTCGAACCGAATTGGTTCACTTCTTTCTAGTTATTTAGTTTTTGCAGTATTTTCAGAGTCAATTAGGTGTTAAGCCTATTTTTTGAGCTTCATGAAATTGAGATTAAAAAAAAAAAAAGAATCTTGACTTGTCCATTAAATCGATAATCAAATTTCTTGTGAAAAAATCAATTAAACCAAACCAAGCTGGTTGAATTTGATCAATATAAATCGAATTATGCTTAATCTAGTGCTTAATATATGATTAAATTAATTGCATTAAACTATTTGTATTAAAGAAATCCTCCGAGGATGGATGAGTTCGAGGGAAGAGAAATAATCCAGCTAATTTTAAAATTTTTAATATTTAATATTGCCACATGTTATAAATTTGATATTTAGCAGTAAAGTCATTTTTATATTGTACAAATTAAAATTGGATTATTTTTAAGCTATAAATTAAAATTCAGGCACGAGAAAATGCATAAGAACTGAGATTATTTTCTACTCTTGAGCTTGATTACTAAAACTATTTATGATCCTTGACTTCAATTTGCAGCCATTAGATATAAATAGATGGAAAATTTACATGATTTGAATGACCAGATGGACCACTCAACTATCATATCTGTTTGTTTTGGTAAGGGTGAGGTACCCAAGAGATGACCTCTCTCCGACATTCTCATTGTAATTTGCAGCATCTGCCCTTATGAGTTGGGCTGCTCTTAATAAACTTTAATATAATTTGTATTTAAAAATGTACCCTGTAAGTCTGTTTAAATTGCGGTACTGCTTGATTATTGCAGTTGAAGATAGCTCTTGTACACGGTAACTTCAAAGTTCGAAAGCTTTATTTTGGGTAGGAGTATTGTAATTATAAATCCGAATTTAATCACGCATCTGAAATTTAAATTTTGAGATATTTATAAATTTTTTATTTTTTTTTTAAATCATATATAAAATTTTTAATAATTTGGGCTACTTATAGTGAATTATCTATATAAATTATAATTGTACTTTTAATTTAATGTAGTGTAAAATAATTTCACTCTAGTTTTCTTATATTAATTTGAATTGGTCAAATTTTTAAAATTTTAGATTAAATTTAAAATTTAATTTCTAATATTGATTTAAAATTCAATTTCAAATAATGGAGAAAAATCATAATGATAATAGTAATTTGGAGAGTTCATATAATAATATTCAAATAGTACATTGAACCAGATGCCATTTCACTTCTTGCTGTTGTTGACTCTGAACAGACGTTACCGCTCATACAGCTCCTAGCCAGCAAGCAGTTAGCCTTCCTAGCTGTATACAGATATGAGATACATATCAATATATTTCTATATTTTTGTATAGGAAGTCTAATAATAAACCACTTATACAAAGAATAAAAAACATAATTTTGATTTGAAGTATCTGATCCAGTTGACAGAGCATAATATTTGTGCCATCGGCAATCGCTTGCTCCACTTGGTAGCTATTCATGGCCACTGTTCAACTCATGGTCTTTCAACAAGTCCGATTTGGTTACCTTCAAATTTTTTCTGAAGATATGCACTTATTTCTGCATAACTATCTAAATAACAAAAGACGCTAGATAAAATCACCATAATGGTGACAACAATAACTCAGAATTAGATCTGAGAATAAAATTTTAATATATGGGCGACAACAAATCTCAATAATTAGGAAACAATAACTTAGATCTATATATTATTTGCAAAAAACTAAATAAAAAAAGATAAGAAAAAGAAAAAAGGGAGACCACTGGTGCAAGCTCACCGGTGGGCACCCGTGAAAGAAGAAAAAAGGGCTTCAGATTTTAGGTTGAGAGAGAAAAAGAGAGCGGCTAGATTAAGATAGGTTTTTTTTTTTTTTTTTTTTTTTTTTGCACACGAAATATAATTATTCATATATTCTTTATTAATTGATTTTATTATAACTACATTTGGAGAGTATGCTACCATTACATTTGAGTGAAGTTATATAAGAAGAACAACTTTTGAATTAAAATTTTAACTTGTCATTGTTCGAACATTTATTTATGTATTAAATTATTTTCATATTTTTTATGTATTATGTAAATCATTTGGATAAATATTTTAAATTTTTTTAGTTCAATATAATGTAATTTTTAAACAATATGAATCATTGAACAAATGAGTATCCGTGGTAATGGGTATCTAGTGGGTTTCCATAGAAAATGGGTACCTGTGGGTATACCAAACCCATTGAATTTGGGGATGGATATAACATCTCTACCCGATAGGATATTGGGTCGAATATGAGAATTGTCATTTGGATTGGGTTTGGGTATGAGTGTTACACTACCCGACCCAAACCCTATCCATTGCCATTCCTAGGGCGATAGGGCGCTTGTTTCCAAACATTTTAAAATTGAAAAACCAAATTAAGCTTGGATATTTTTAGGTATTGGTAGTATCTATAAATTCATTTAAAGCTGATTTTTTTTTAAATTTATATATTATTAATAAATATCAAGAAAAACTTAGCATAGAGATCCAAATTAGTCCAAATCAATAGGTCTACCTCATACACCAAACCTAGGATGTAAATGCTAAGTGAAAAAATCTGGTAAAACAACATCAGAAATTAAAATATCATAAAGGAAATGAGGATCTCTCCAAATAGTAGGACAAGCAAAATAAATAGCAACTCGAGCTAATGAATGGGCCACCATATTAGCTTGCTGGCAAATCCACTTAATTTAAAAACCAATGTCTTCGGTCAAAGAACCTGACACTCACGAATAATATTATCAAACTCATTATTTGAAATGGAATTAGAAGAAACACTTTGCCAAACCCCCTTGCAATCCATCTCCAAATCAATATTAGAGAAATGTTCTGCTTAAGCCAGCTAAGGGCCTCGCGAACAACAATAGCCTCAACAACGTTAGGAGAGCAATACCCAAAGGTCCATGAAGAATAACCGCGAAAAAACTGACCAATGAGTTGCGAACAACAACACCCACGCTACCTTCCCTTCTGAAGCAAGAACAGCTCTATCAACCATACACCAAAACATGACCCTCCACCGACCGAATCCATCCACGGGCGTCAAAAGCTGAAAATTTTTAATTGTTAATGAAAATGAGTTTTTTTAAAAAAGGAAAAATAAACTTACATTAACATAAATCGCTAAAAATAGCTATGGAAATAGATCATGACGGACAAGACCTGCTCCTTCAAGCCATAAAACGAACACGTCTAAATTGCTAACAAGTGAACAATTATGTTTGCTGATCATCTATAAAGAAAAGGGAATAATGAGAAATCTCATTGAATACAAATTTACAATCCATAATAATGCTAATTAGATAACCATAACCGCTTTATTACGAAAATTTTGAGCTAAAATCTGATAATTGGATTCAAAACAGACATTTTGATAACCTTTATGCTTAACCCAAGTAAGAGCTTCCCAGAAAGATATTGCTTTAACCACAAGAGAATATGAAATTTGAATCCATGACCTTTAAAAGATTTTTTATTACTAATTTTATCCATAATGGATGAAATACGAATATTTTTGGATAGTGATAAAATAATATTTACAAATACTTATGAAATTTAAGTAATTATGCAGTTCATTATTTATAAATAATTAGTTGTTAATTATATAGTGACTTATCCAAGAATAAAACTTTTTATAGATGAAAATATATAATATGAATTTTAGACCTATAAATATATTTTCATGTAATATGTATTATGAATACGTATTCAGCTATTTTATATGAATTAATTGTGTATAAAATTATAATTAAATACAAAAATCTGTGGCATTTTTATTTTCGATCCTCTCAAAATTTCTAGTTTGATCACCAGTTCTAGAAGGGAAATATCAAGGCACTGTTGCTCACGAATACCTAAGAGTATTTCCAATGCAACCGTAGATTGTGCTGATGTGTTTTAATAAATAAAAATTATGGATGGTGATGTGGCTGAATGCGTATTTATAGATGTTAGATTTTAGAAATTGTTCTCTAACGCATGAAGAAGAAATCAGTTTCAGCGCAAGAAGTTTGAGTGAAAATAAAGGAGAAGACATAAAGGAAAATAAAAAAAAATATGAATAAATAGGAAAAAAAAAGAATAAAAAGCTGAGTCATGCTGTCTAACAGACCTTCTATAAAAATAAGGAGCATGATAGACAATTTCTCTTTTTCTTTTTGGCACATCAGACTCACAGACTAAACAAACAATAACAGTAAAGAAGGTTTTTGTTTTTAACTTTTAATATTTCAGACATGACAAATAAATTAACGCAATCAACTGTTGCATTAGAGATGCTCTAAATGAGCCTTGACTATATGCATCTTTCAATTTAGAATTCAAGACCAAAATACATTTATCATATTTTATTTTATTGTATTTTTCTAAAAAGTAAAAAATTAATTTTTTAATAATATGAACAATATATTTTTTCTTTTAGCATATTATTTTTTAAAAATGTGAATTTATTATTTATATTATTAAGAAAATAATTTTTGTATAACGAGTACAATAGAAATAAAATGAAGTGCATTTTGGTCTTTTACAAAAAAAAAAAAAATAGCGGGTAAAAATAAAAATTTGAACAGAATGACTTCTAAATCCAATCGGAGCAAGTACAAGGACGCAATAAAGATACAGATTTTAAACAGTTAATTTTATCAAATTAGAGGGTCTAAATTGTAATTTACCCTTTTAAAAAATTGAAAATTAAAGAAGCATCAATCGGCGCAGTGTCCAATTATATAGCTTGTTGGTGGACCTGACAATTGCACCTTTTGGTCAAAAAAAATCTTTAATTAATTAGCTAAAGCTCTAAGCCGCACCTTTGGTCAAAGAAGCTGTACTCATCATTGACAAACTCATCTATGAAAAATTCTCTTAAAAACTTGGAAAAGAAAATCTCTCGCTAACCCAAAACCCAAGCCTAAAAAGAAAAAGGAATAACTCATATCAACCAGAATAATCAACCAAATCTCTTACGATTCAGTATATTATATACTAAATTTCTTCCACAAACAAAATTATAGCATATACACAAAGTCAATGTCTGCTTCTGTAGTCTCCATTTCTTTTAGACCATTCTAAACGTTGAACCTGCAAAAATACTTCCATTCTTTACCCATCAACAAAAAAATCTCTCTTTCTTTTTCTATAATCAAAACCATGTCCTTGAATTTCTTATGAAATAAAGAATTACTATAGATTTTGATCTTTGATCTTGTTTTACTGTGATGGGTCCATTTAATAATCTTCTAAAGATTGCTTCTTTAATCACAGTGTTGCTGTTTTCTTTAGCAATTGGAGAAGACGATGTGAGATGCCTTCGAGGAGTTCACAGCTCGCTCAGTGACCCACAAGGGAAGCTCAGTTCTTGGAATTTCGCTAACACATCAAATGGGTTTCTCTGCAACTTTGTCGGTGTTACTTGTTGGAATGATCAAGAAAATAGGATCATTGGTCTTGAATTAAGAGATATGAAGCTATCTGGACAATTTCCTGAGTCTTTAAAGGAGTGTAAGAGCCTGCAAAATTTGGATCTTTCGTCAAATGCTTTATCTGGTACTATTCCTACTCAAATTTGTACTTGGTTGCCCTTTTTAGTTACTCTTGATCTATCAAATAATGAAATTTCGGGGTCTATACCTCCTGATCTTGGGAACTGTACTTTTTTGAATAATTTGATTTTGTCTAATAATAGTCTAACTGGGCCTATTCCTTATCAATTCTCTAGTTTGGGTAGGTTAAAGAAGTTTTCTGTGGCAGATAATGATCTTACTGGGACGATTCCTTCTTTTTTTAGTAATTTTGATTCTGGGGATTTTGACGGGAATGATGGGCTTTGTGGGAAACCATTAGGATCTTGTGGTGGGTTAAGCAAAAAGAATCTTGCAATTATAGTCGCTGCTGGGATCTTTGGCGCTGCAGCATCTTTGTTGTTGGGTTTTGGGGTTTGGTGGTGGTATCATTTGAGGTATTCTAGGAGGAGAAAAAGAGGGTATGGTATTGGAAGAGGTGATGATAGTAGTTGGTCTGAGAAATTGAGGGCTTATAAGCTTGTTCAAGTTTCATTGTTTCAAAAACCTCTTGTTAAGGTCAAATTGGCTGATTTGATGGCAGCTACTAACAATTTTACTCCTGAAAATATCATAATTTCGACTGGGACTGGTGTTACCTATAAGGCTGTTCTTCCTGATGGATCTGCACTTGCAATTAAGAGGCTTAGTACTTGTAAGGTTGGTGAGAAGCAGTTTCGATCTGAGATGAGTCGATTAGGTGAGCTTAGACATCCAAATTTGACACCCCTTTTGGGATTTTGTGTTGTGGAGGATGAAAAGCTTTTGGTTTATAAGCACATGTCTAATGGGACTTTGTATGCTTTGCTTCATGGAACTGGTACTTTACTAGATTGGCCAACAAGATTTCGAATCGGTTTGGGTGCTGCTAGGGGTTTAGCATGGCTTCATCATGGATGCCATCCTCCATTCTTGCATCAAAGTATATGCTCCAATGTGATTCTCGTTGATGAAGATTTTGATGCTAGGATAATGGATTTTGGATTAGCAAGGCTCATGACTTCCTCGGATTCTAATGAGAGTAGTTATGTTAATGGGGATTTAGGCGAATTTGGTTATGTAGCACCAGAGTACTCGAGCACTATGGTTGCTTCACTTAAAGGGGATGTGTATGGATTTGGAGTTGTGCTATTGGAGCTAGTGACAGGTCAAAAACCACTTGACATTAGTACTGCTGAAGAAGGATTCAAGGGTAACTTGGTGGATTGGGTGAATTATCTCTCAAGTTCTGGTAGAATCAAAGATGCAATCGATAAGACTCTTTGCGGTAAGGGAAATGATGAGGAAATCTTACAATTCTTGAAAATTGCTTTGAATTGTGTGGTTGCTCGACCCAAGGACCGATGGTCTATGTACCGAGTTTATCAATCCTTAAAAGGCACCGGCAATGACCTCGGTTTCCCAGAGCAAGATGATGAATTTCCATTGATTTTTGGCAAGCAAGACGACGAATGAACAAAGTGTAGCTTTGAAGCGAAGATGGGAGAAGAACAAACAAAATTGTAAACACTCCTGTCGTATGGAATTTATACATTTTCCTGTAAGTTCTTAAACCCCTTGAATGTAAATGGTGTGATCTCCATTTTCAGCTTTCTTTTCCAATTTGTTATGTATAAGTATAGAAATAGATCTGTATGATAAAATAAAACTTTTGTTTAGCTCAGGTTCTTGAATCTCAAGGAATTTCCGTTGTTTGATTATTGTTCTATAACATTTCCCAATTGTCTTTTTGTAGTATTATTTTATTTGGACCTCTTTTATGAAATTGAGAAAAATTAAAAAAAAAAAAAAGAATTCAGTTACTATTTTGTTAATTAACATAAAATTTGACGTAATTAGCAAAATAGAGATTCACACTGTCAGGACTTTCACTTTGAAATTAATTTTGAAAGCTTATGTAGAGGTTGAGAATTAGGAGAGAGATTTAAATGGAATTGGGTCCATATGAAAAACAGAACTGTGTTTGGTAAGCTAACGAGCCAATCTGTTTGAGCGGTAATGTTTTCGGAGACTAAGGTGACGTTTGGTTGAGGGAAAGTTGAATAGGGAAGTGCAATTTTCACGGAGTGGATAAAATATTTGTATTTGGTCTGTATTATCATCCAATTTTTTTTACACAAGAGAAGTAAGTTCTTTAGATATGGATAGAGAAGTTGCACTTTTCTAATTTAGTGTAATGCATTTATTAATTTATCTTGTTATTTAAATTTACTCAAATTTATATTATGGATAATTTATAATTTATAGTTTAAGAATAATTTAATTTCTGTGAAGTTGATTTGCATACCAAACACACACACAATGACAATCATGTAGTAATGTTTGGAATTGTTTGATTTAGTTACTTTTTAATTATTAGATTTACTTAGGTGAGGAGTGATCATTCGATTGGAAAGTGATATTCTATTAATAAATAACAAAATAATAAAAAATATTATATTAATTAAAGTCATATTTTACACTAATAAAATTAAAATAGAATTAGCTAGGTTTAAGTTTATTTATATATATTTTTTATGATAATTGAATCCATAACTGAATGGTATAATATCAAACCAAATGGTTTTTTTATGTCCAAATTGATTGATAACCGAATTTCTAAAATAATTATCCAAATCTCAAAATAAATTGATTTGATTCGATTTGCGGTTAGTAACAAGTCCTTCACATGCTAACTTCAGTATAATATATTTTGAAATATATTAAATTAAAATAACATATTTTCGACTATAACAAATCTTTAGATATTAAATTAAAATATTATTATAACATTTTTTAAGAGAAAATTATTAGATTTATTTTATTTATAATCTATATTTATATACTTATATAAAAATGGAGATGAGGCGAAATAATGAAATTGCCGATATTGTCCTTCTAAAGTTTGAGATATTCCGAAAACAATTTTAGTTTTAACGAATTAAAAAATTTTAACTTAAAAATATATAAAATATTTCAATAATTTGATTGGATGTTTTTTTGACTTTTTTTAATAGATAAATAAATATAGATAATTAAGCATATCAAAATTTTAAATATTTACTATTATTATCTTATTTTATCTAATTATATTTTATTTCAGTATATTATTATATAAATTATTAATAATAATTTAATAATTTTTAATAATTTATTATTATTATTATTATTATTATTTATAATTTAACTTCAACATTATTATTTTAAATAATATATGTAAATGAGGCATTTGAAAATTTTTACATTTTTTTTTTTTGAATTTATTTGAAATAAATACATCTATATGATTCAGATTTGATTTAAAAAGGGTATGGTTAAATTTCTTTAATTATAAATTGCACTCTAATTTGGTTAGCCAAAAAATAAAATAAAAAATTATTATTTTTAAATATATCAAATTTAATTGGTTATATTGATATCTTTTATAATTCAACTCCTATTTCTATTAAAGAATATAATTTTATTAATAACTTTTTGAAATGCTTTCATTTTGATTGGCTGAAAAAATAAAAATAAAAATATATTATATTTATAAATATTTAATTTGATTTATTAGATTGTTTTCTTATTCTATTGTTAACGGATATTTATTTACTACAAGAGATTACAGTGAAAATTATTAACAAAACATGTAAATTAATTATAAAATGTATAATAGAGGCTATAAGATGATTTTTATAAATCAATTTGGTCTTTCCTTAAAAGATAAAATAAAAGCAACTAACGTATAATAAAAACTGTATGAATTAGTACATTGACATAGAACCAAAAAAAATTTACCATATATATAAAGTGTAATATAATTTAATCACTCAATCTAAATAAGAATTTATACTTTAACATTATATAAATAAAAAAAACGAGTATAAAGAATGAACATATAACGAGCATAGTCAACGTGCAACACATATCATAAAGAAGACTAGTATATATAAAAGTACGAATGAATGGAGAAATATTAAGTTCCTAAAACACCCCTGTTAAGTTTATGAATTGACAAAAATATCATTACTAATCGTATTCTAATTATAATATCAATTTATTATTTTTATTATATTAATATTATAAATATAATCTCATTCTAATTAGAAATTTGTCCTATCATACCACTATGTATATGATTAGTTTTAATTGCTTTTCACTATCAAAATTTTATTGCTTTTGACTATCAAGAATTGTTACATCAAGTTTTTGCTAATTTGAAATTATTGAATTTGCAATCATATTTTCTTTTTTCGGTAAACGCAACTTTAACTCTCTCTCTCTATATTTACAAATTAATAGAATAGTTTTTATTTATAGTTCCTATAATTAGATTTATAGATTTATAGATTAACTGTAATTATTTAGTAATCGTGAATAATTATAAGTTTATAAGTTTTCCCTCCTCAATAGCATTATCATAAAATATCTTAAATAGATGAATCCTCTAATTAAAAAAATTTTAATTTTATTTATCGATTAAAATTGTATAATAATTTTAAATTAGATTGATTATATTATTTTTCTTAATCATATTATTTTTAGTAACTAACAAATCTTGTTTCATTATTTTTCCGTTGATAAGGGTTCTACAAAAATTTTTTTTTCCCGTTTCTAAAGTTATAACCTACATTTATTTTTCCTCCTGCCGAGAGTCGGTTCTACAAACGAGTTAGTAACGGAATTTTATCGTTGCTAAAGTTATAACCAAAATTCGCCTCCTATTTTCACCTCTTTTCCGCCTTGTCCTTTCGTGTGCTTACACTTTCTTTTCTCTTTTCTTCGTCTTTTGATACGCTTGCACTTCCTTTTTTTGTTCTTCCTCTCTTTTATTTTTTATTTTATTAATAATATCATTAAAAATAATTTACTCCTATTCTAATTAGGAAATTTTTGGAATTCCTGCATACATAAAAATATTATAATTTAATATCTTATAATTTAAATATATTATAATATAAGATATAAAATTTATTAATCTCGTATTGGTAGCTCTTTTGTATTAATATTATAAATTTAATTTTATTCTAATTAGAAATTTTACTTTAATCCTGTTCTAATTATGATATCAATTTATTATTTTTATTATATTAATATTATAAATTTAATCCCACTCTAATTAAAAATTTTGTCCTTTAATATTATTCTAATTAGGATTTTGTTCTATCATACCACTATAGATATGTTTGGTTTTAATTGTTTTTGAGTTTTGATTATTAAGAATTTGTTACTCTTATCTATCACGAATTTGTTGGTTTTGACTATCAAGAATTATTCCATCAAGCTTTGCTAATTTGGAATTATTGTGGTAAGTATAATCTTAAATTTCTCTATTTATTAATTAATAGAATAATTTATATTCATATTTATGAAGTATGTTCTAGCAATTATAGTGTCACGACCCATTTCCGTGGGCCGGACCGGCACTAGGGCCTAGGTAAGCTTAAGGCCCCCGAGGCCCGTAGTAAGCCTAAACCACTCAACTCAAGCATAGCACATCATTCAATAGGAACAGTAGCCCGTGCAAGATAGGATATAATTTTTACATAATGCGGTCCAATTTTAATTTTCTCAAACAAGTTTAGTTTGGGCCTAATCATAATCAATCACATTCATAATATGGCATACTGGTTCACCTGCACCTAATAACATAACAAACCATACATATAAGGTAACACATACGGCAGGCCCAACTGAAAATACACGACCCTACAACTGCGGAGTTCAACAATAATTGAAACTAAAGTAGTGTATGTAATTAATAATACAAATCTCAAATTATAATAACAAAAGTTATAAGTTTACTTTTGTAGCTCCGCGAGGAAAATGACAGAGCTTCAGTTGGATCAGCGACTTCCTACTACCTGAGAGGTTTGGAGAGAAAGGGGGGTGAGTTTTGCAACTCAGTGAATAATAATAAATAATACACACCACACACATTCACGCAAAATGCATCCTAATATTCTAAAATGAGCATGCTGCAGTCATTCATATGGCACAACACTAGCACCCACAAGTAATGTCACCTTCAAGTAATCAAGTAAGTGGAAATTAGTCAGTGGCACCACCTGAAACCCCAACGAGCCGTCCTCACACATGGCTCGCCCTCTCGTACATGTGCACCAGGGAGCCGATCCCCCATACGGCCAACTGGTCTAAACCTCACTGACCAGTCCTCTCATTGTTTTTCCATTCTCTCTTTCCTTTTCCATATCAACAGGAGGCAACTCGGTGGTCTCCATCCAATCTAGATCGTCAAGTGCTCAACAGGAGGCCACCCTGCGAACTACAATCAAACCTAGATTGTCAGGTGCGCATCAACAAGAAGCCATCCTGTGAATTTCCATATAATCTAAATCATCAGGTGCACAAGGGGGCGCCGATCTCCCATTTTCCCGGCCGACGGTCAAGTATCATATCATAACCGGATCCATATCACAGACCGTCCTCACAAACCCCTAGTGGTCCACTTCATCCCAATTCCACACAAACAAGGCAACGTATAGCACAACACAAGTAATCAAACAATGCTTTCAAGTAATGCACCAATACATCCAAATGTACAATCACAAATATAATTATGTAGTAATAATGACATAATATATATATTTAGTAAATAATTACTATGCAAATGCAATGTTGATATGCATTATTTATTATTACTCACTGTGATGGAGAGCGAAGCTCTAGCCTTGATTCTGTCCTGGAGGAGCACTAGATGGACCCGGGCGATCTAAGAAGTAAGAATGACACAAAAGAAATAATTCTATCAGACAAAACACCTCATTACCTTTCTAAGAATTTTATTTTATATTCTAAATTTTCTACGTAATTAAATCTCGATATTTAAATTCTTTTCTGCACTAACACTTTATCTTTCTATCTAACTCTATTTAATTTGTTTTCGTTTGAATTATATTTTATCTCTTATTTTATTTTCTATAAAAAATTTATTTTATTTTCTACCGGAATTTCGGCAGCATCTCCCCTAAAAATTGGACTATCTACCTGTTAAAATGTCAACAATATATCTAATATTTCCAAATCACACAGCCCATCCATCGGGCAATCAATCAATCAAATTTCCATCCTCCATCAATCTCAACATCACCACACAATCCAAATCATATATTACAATAACATTATATTTAATTTATCTTTATTAAATCAACACTAAAATTATAAAACTATTAACTACTCAAATTAACCAAATTAAATTAATCACGTTAATTCACTACAAAATAATAAGTTTAATTTAACTAGCTAACATTAACTTAACTAACTTAACTAAACTCATTAATTACAAATAATAAAATTAAATTCATTAACTAATATTACTACATTAATTAACTGCAATTAATAAACTTAATTTAATTAACTATTATTATTAACCTTAACTAACTCAACTAACAGTATTAAATTTAAACTAACTAAATTTAATTAACTCTCATCATTAGTATTAAATTAATTAACTAAAATATACTTAAATTAATTGTCTAAAATTACTAAAATTAATTATCTAATTTAATTATACCTAAAAAAAAATGGATGCTGGAATTACTTGTCCGGAGATGGAGGCTACACGTGCCGGAGTGAAGAGCAGGTGGAGGCTGATGGCCGGAGGTGCCCTGGAGCAGCGGCAGTAGTGGCAGTGGCAATGGCGTGAGGAGCTGGGTGAGGCGCTGCACGATCGAGGGCAGAAGGAGCTGGCGCTGCACAATCTGGCAGCGAGTGGAGCTGCTGGCAGTGGCGCGCGGAGGAGCAGCGAGGCGACGGAGGTGATGCGACTGCCGGCGTGGAGTGGCGGCGAGGCTGGGTGGCGCGCAGCGAACCTGCTGTCTCTCGCTAGTCACACGAAGACAGACGCAGGGAAGAAGGAAGGAAAAGGAAAGAAAGAAAGAAAAGAAAGAAGAAGAAGAAGAAAAAGAAAAGAGAAGAGAGGGAGGAGGGTGGTGGCTGGGGAGGCTGTGGGTCACCGGTGACTGACTGGAAGTGTGTGAGAGGTGAGGGGTGAGCGTTGAATATAGAGAGGAGAAGAGCTTTCTAGATGGTTTGGGTCGAACCGGTTCGATTCGGTCCGATTCGGCCCAAATCTTTGGTTTTCAATGGTTTTCGACTTTCTCATTCGGTTTTCGGTTTGGTTTCTCACAGTATTCGCACTAAAATATTAATATTGATTTTCAGGCTGTCGGTACATTAAATTTAATTGGAAAAGTTTTTGAAAATATAATTTCGGTTCGTTTCATATAGGAAGTTTAATCTAATTCTAAATAAAAATTATTAAATATTTTAATTTTATTGGTTGAAAAATAAAGCTAATTTAATTATTAAAGATTTTAATTTTCTATTTAAATATATATTTTATTGAATAAAATAATAAATTATATTATATATTATATAAGATATATATGGTAAGAATATAAAATTTAAGGATTTTAATTTTATTGGTTGAAAAATAAAGCTAATTTAATTATTAAGGATGTAAATTTTCTATTTAAATATAAATTTTATCAGATAAAAATAATAAATTATATTATATATTATATAAAATATATATGGTAACAATATAAAACTTTAAGAATTTTAATTTTATTGGTTGAAAAAATAAAGATAATTTACTTTTGAATAAATAAATTAAAAAAAAGAAGGGAATAAACATCATTGACTTTTGTGAATATAGTTTGTACTAGTTAATTGAAATTTTGTATTCTCTTGACAATTAATACATGCAAAATGTTAGTTAATTTTAAATAATATTTAAAGTAATACAAAATGTAATAAAGTAATCAAACATATAAGATTCCTAATAATAATAAATTAATTAAATAAATTACATATATATATGTTTTATTAATATTAAATGAAATATTTTATTAGAGACCGTAACTGGAAAATTTTATCTAATCTTAATTAGGAATAAAATTAATATTGTAAAATTTTTGCTTGAATCTAATATTAAATCAATTATATTTATAATTTTATTACAAAAAGACTTAACTATTTTATATTAAAAATTTTTATAAATTAAATTTATAAATTATAAATTGGAATTCTTTCATTTTCCTCGTATTTCTTTTTGTTTGCTTTGTTAATATTGTTAGCTACTTTTTGCTTTATTATTCTCTTGAAGGTATTAATTATTTTATCCTTAATCTGCTAAGTAAATTTCTAGATCAATTTTCAATTAGTATAAATTTGTTAATTTTTTTAAACAAATTATTTAAACTATGATTGTAATTTTTTTAACATTTAACGCTTCTTTTTTAAAAATTGTTGCCTATTTTTAGTTTAAAAATTTGTTCTACTTTGATTTTAATATTACATCTATTATTATGATAATAAAGGACCAATATTTAAATTATAACTCAATTGAAAATTTAATCTATTAAATAATTATATTTTCTTTGGCTACTATTAAAGATTTGTTTTTACTTTTACTATCAATAATTCATTGAAAACTCTCCACTATCAAGTGTTTCTTTGCTATTGCTATGTCGAAAGTTTTTCACTTTATTATTATTAATGGCTGAGGTATTAATTTTAACTTTTGATTTTTTTTTATTTTGGTATACTATCACAAAAAAATTTTGAATTCGATTACCAATAATTTATATATGCATTTATTTTTTTATATATGGCGAGATCTTGGATCAAATAATTATTTATTTTCAAGTTTGTAACTATTCCATTTTGTCAAAAAATCTATTGTAAAATAATTAAATTTTTCATCAAATACTAGATATTTATTATAGTGGTTTGCACCTATTTTTATACATATAATAATTATAACTAAAAATAGTGAATTTTTATATTGTCTTTATAAAAATTAATAAAAAATAAATTAATAAATAATCATTCTAATGAGTATGTTCAACGAGTAACAACGTGCATCCCACGTTCATGAACATTATTAATAATAAATTCATGAATTATGACAAGCATATCATAAAACTAGAGTCGTGTTGGGCAACAGCTTTTAAGTAGCTTTTCATTGGTCAAAATATCAAATGCATACACTTTATCTGTCCCAAAATATAAGTCATTTAAGATTTTTACATAAAGATTTAAGGAACAATTAATTCTCATAGATTATAACAAAGCCAAAGGTAAGTTGATTAAATTATTCTTTATCTCAAAACCAATAGTTATTTGTAAAAGTATTTATTGTATCTAATATAAATAAAGGTAATATTGGAAAAACATCTTTTATTACTTTTTAAAATACTCGAAACGACTTATATTTTTTGGAACAAAATAATTAAAAAAAACGGCTTATATTTTGAAATAAAGAGAGTAACATTACATTTAACTAATTTTTAGAAATTAAGATAACGTGTGTTATGAAAAGATACTTAAACAACTAACATAAATAACTAATTTTAATAAAACTTAGATTTGGTTTACGATATTAATTTCATATCTCGCATAAGCAACAGAGCCATAAATTTTGAATAGAGTTAATAAAAATATAAAATTTCTAATCTGAATATAACAACAGATGCATTATATGCTATGATTGGCATTTATCATTTCTTTCTTCTTATAATAGAACAACCGATAAACTTGACAAGTCAGCAAAATTATGGCAGTTGCATTACGTATCTATCCATTCTTCCAATGAAGGATGATGTCTCTGCATATAAGCGGACAAATCCATCTAACCGTTTCAACAAGAAGAATAGATTCCAGCTCCTCCATTTCCTCCATAAAAAATCCACAGCCAAATAGATAAGGAAAATCCAACAATGGGCAAACAAGACGATACCGTTGCATCGGCTGCCGCGGAAGGATTCCAACTAGTAGGATTCTCCAACTTTGTGAGAACCAATCCCCGATCCGACCGATTTAAGGTCAAGCGCTTTCATCATGTGGAGTTCTGGTGTACAGATGCTACTAATACGGCACGCCGTTTTTCTTGGGGATTGGGAATGCCAATCGTGGTTAAATCTGATATCTCCACCGGCAACGTTACCCACGCTTCCTATCTACTGCGCTCCGGCGACCTCAACTTCTTGTTTACTGCTCCCTACTCTCCGTCAATTGCTGCCATGGAGAATTTATCAAACACTGCCACGGCATCAATCCCCACCTTCAATCACGAAGATTGCCGCAATTTCACCGCCAAGCATGGGCTTGCAGTCCGAGCCATCGCATTAGAAGTGGAAGACGCTGTAATTGCATTCAACACTAGTGTGGCTCACGGTGCCCAACCCTCGGCAGAACCTATAGCACTGGATAATCGTGCTGTTGTTGCAGAAGTTCATTTATACGGCGATGTCGTTTTGAGATACATTAGTTATTACAACTCAAACCCTAATGATGATCATGATTGGTTTCTGCCAAAATTTGAAGCAATGGATGAATCGTCATCATTTTCGTTGGATTACGGTATTCGGCGATTAGACCATGCCGTCGGGAACGTACCGGAATTAGCCCCCGCTGTTTCTTATGTGAAAGCGTTCACCGGTTTCCATGAATTTGCTGAGTTCACGGCGGAGGATGTAGGGACTAATGAAAGCGGATTGAACTCGGTGGTGTTGGCGAATAACGAGGAGACGGTATTGCTACCGCTGAATGAGCCTGTGTTTGGCACCAAGAGGAAGAGTCAGATACAGACATACTTAGAGCATAACGAAGGTGCAGGAGTACAACATTTGGCGCTTGCCAGTGAAAATATATTCAGAACCTTGAGAGAAATGAGGAAGAGGAGCTGTATTGGAGGCTTTGAGTTTATGCCATCTCCACCTCCAACATATTATAAGAATTTAAAGAACAGGGTAGGAGATGTTTTGACTGATGATCAGATTAAGGAGTGTGAGGAATTGGGGATTTTGGTGGATAGGGATGATCATGGGACCTTGCTCCAGATTTTCACTAAGCCTCTGGGTGATAGGTATGTATTGATTATCTTTTATTTGATACATATTTTGTTCAATATAATTACTTATTTTTTGGATATTTGTCTCGTAAAAAGGTGAATTTCTTACTGATTAGAACAACTAAATTGTAGTACCCATGATTGTGAAATCTAAATAAAAATACAAGGATGTTAAACACGGAAACATTTCCTATGTTCACTAACTGAAATAATATGTAAAACTAATATAGAAGAGAATTGAGTTCGGAAACAATTGGAAAAGAAGATTCCTGATTAGGCAAATTTAGCCAAATTAAGAATTCTACCCATTCAGCCTGATGAGTGACATGCTCGCTATTTTCACGTTAACACCGATTAGTTACTCATCATAGGATGTTGAAATGGGTGCATCGGGCCCGGATGCAATTTATTAGCTATTTTGTGGCAATTCCAGGAGTGGATTATTTGTAGTTGTGGACTGTGAGGTAAGGGTTGATAGTTCGGAAGAGGATGGCTGTGAAGGTAAGGGGTGATAGTTTGGAAGAGGATGGGTTTCTTATCGGAATCCACAAAGAAATGATCCAATTGATCAAGATGCATCACGAAGATTGTATCCATACAATTTTACACTTCGATTGCATCAGACCCAATGCAGGCGATTTGTACAATCCTAGCTCTACCATGTAAAACATATCCACTAAAATCATGAAAGCCAATAGTTATTTTCTAAAGGGTCACCTCTCATATCATGAAACTTGCAATAAAAAAGGAACCAAAATCATTTGAATGAATCCTTGTACATGGGTTATTCCAAAATGGGTTCTTGAGTTACCTGATTGAAAGAGTTGAATTCTTGTATATGAGTTGTTCCTAGGAAATTTCCCTGTTATCGTTGTTGCTCTTATTGGATGAATTGGTAGTTTTACCCTTCATCTCTTTTGCAGGCCAACCATCTTTATAGAGATAATTCAGAGAGTAGGGTGCATGCTCAAGGATGAGGCAGGGAAAGAATATCAGAAGGGTGGATGTGGGGGATTTGGGAAGGGAAACTTTTCGGAGCTATTCAAGTCCATTGAGGAGTACGAGAAGACACTTGAAGCCAAGCGGATTGCAGAAGCAGCTTAAGCATGGGTGTTTCACGGCATCTCTGAAAGTGGTTCGATGTACTTTTACCTTATCTCTGAAACTCCTTAGATATACTAATTTGAATAGTTAGTGAAACTGAATTGTAGAACAAGCCAACAGTTCTTCTGGGTGTTATCAGTTTAAACAGAAAAATCATATGTATTAGCTTTGATGATCTAGTTAAAAGCTACAACTAAGTAGGGAATGATGTATTTCAAAAAAATAAAAAAATAAAAATAAAAACAAAAAAAAGGGGATGGTGTGGTTCGAATATAATGTAAAAATTGAACTAATTGTATTTAAACTCTTCTAATAATCTTATTATAAATTGTCTCAGGATTGTTTTTGAATTATTGAACGTGAATAATCAAATTTACCTCCGATTTTGGATAATCATCAATAATCAATTTTAGCAAATGGGCATAGTTAGAACTAGTTCACAAGGTAGAATAATACTTGCTTATGTCCTCGTTTTGGAGTAATTTTTGTTATCTACAAACATCTATGGCTTTGAGAATATTAAGCAGTAACTAATGTGTTTTTTTTTTTTTCAATTTGACCCTTATTTATATTAAATATAATAACTATTTCAACAGTTTTCTAGAACCATTTTTAATCAAATTAATTATGTAAAATAAAGAGTAATTTAATTAAATTAATGAATTTTTGTTACTCCATCCGTTCGAAAAAAATAGTTCATCTTTCTTTTTTGACTTGTCTCAAAATATAGTCCACTTTTCCTTTTTGTGCATTATAGTTAATCTTTAAATTATCTATTATACTCTTATTAAATTTTATCTTATTTTCAATAACCATCGTTAATTCTTACTTATTATTTCAATGTAACAGTTGCTTATATGTTATTTAAGATGGGCATAATAGAAAAGTTATATGAATAAAACTGTCCTTTAGCCATAATAATTGCTACGTTTTTAATCTGTATAAAAATAGAGAGTGAATTATCTTTTTGAGACGGAGGGAGTATAACTTAGGAGAATTAATTGTGTCTTTAATCACCGCGGATATTTACGGAGTGAGGGAATAATATTTTGATAGATAAGATAAAATTGCAATCTCATAGAGTAAATTCTAATTTTCTAATTAATCTATTATTAATTAGAGTAGTACTGAAAGGTTCCAGAAATAGAATTGAAGAGTATTCGACAGTTTAAAGTTATAACTGATTGTCAATTTAGTTTCAAGCTTCAAGTTGATGCTTATTTAACAAGACAAAATGAAGATGCAGCAAGGAAAATTTGGTGAATGATTGGGTGAGAAATTAGGATCTATCAAGGAAGATCGAGTAATTTGCTAATCCAACATTTTTTTCAATAATAATGTTAATTAGTACATATTTACCGCAATTAATTTGCTCCTCTCAATGTTCATTCTCCTCTGGATAGTGGTAGTATATATATAAATATATAAAATACAACTTAATAATTATATATTCAAATTCAATTTCCCCCCTAATACTAAAAAACACATTTTTTTGGATGGAAAGACCATTTGATGAGACCGAACTAAAACTTGAGGATTAAATACTTAATATATAAAAATATAAGGACGAGATAATTAATTTTGTAAAACCTCAGAAACGAAATAATTATTTTTCCTTTTTTAATGTACATACTGCAACTTGATTATATAGAAATATGCTAATAGAATTTTACTGCATATTTTCTCAGTTCTAAACTTGATTATATATACATATCCAATAAATTTTGACCTTCCTAATCTTTACTTACCCTAAATTAATTAAAAGTCATTGTCTTTGTGTTTATAAGAAACACACATTTTCTGTTGAGGATTTTTCTTTTATCAATATTTGCATGACTTTTCATATAAAATCCTAGTAATTATATGAGAAATATATTATAAATCTTATTTATCTTAGTAATAGTTATAATCACTTATCAATAAGAAAAAAAAAATGTTATATTTGATGCATACGTAAAACATAAACATCAATAGAACCATTTACTAGAATGTAATTGAACTGCACAAACTTTTTATCTTAATGCTTTGTTCAGAATCAATATTTTCAAAATTGGATCGAACTAACTGGTTCAATCAGTTAAATTGTGAATCAGTAGCTGATCTGATTTAGATTAACATTAAAATTTGGTGGGTAAAAAATCGGATTGGACCGAAAAAAACCCGGATAGACCCGAAAACTGGCAATATCGGAAAGAACCGGGTTCCAAACTCTTGGACACAGTTTCGATGACATGTTGTTGCATTCTTAATTCCTTTTGTGTTGTAGAGATTGCGCACTAGTTCATACCTATTCTTATTATTATTTTTCTCTATCTTCTTCTTCTTGTTTGAGTTTTGATGAACTTTTTTTGAGTAGTACATATTGGAAGAGAGAAAGAAACAAAGATACTATATTTTCTTTAGGGTTTATTTTTGTTTCCATATAAAATGTGTGCTTATGAGCATTTATGTGATTATATATGTAGATGTGGGCTTTTGGAATGGTATGTATGGGTTTTGGGTTTAGGATTAAAATATTGTATGATTTTTTTTCCATTTTCTTTTTTAATGAAAAATATAATAAAGTAAGTGAATAAAATTATATAAAACAAACTTTAAAATATATTAAGTAAATAAAAATTGAATAAAATCACAAAATGAAAATCAAATGTAAGAATAATTGTAACTTTAAAAAAGAAAAACACAAATAATTATTAAAAAAAAAACCCGGTTGAATCGAATTGACCTGGTTCAACTGCGATTTAATTATTAAGCCGATTTGATATCCAATTCGATTTTAAGAACATTGTTCAGAATGCTTTTGATTGATAAAAAAAAACGCTGAGGAGATCGAAATTTATGTACATACACATAAACCATTCAACCAGCGTAGAAGAATCATGTCTTGGAAAATCTGTAAGTGTAATGTTTATAAATTTTTGATTGTTCAAAAAACTAGCCTTATAAATTTACATTTTTACCCCCAACAATCACTCCTCAATTTTTTTTCTCATACTGTTTTGGATTTAATTGACTTGAAAACCTTTGGACCATAAGCCTATGATGTACATTGCAGTTACATAATTTTGGAGCATTTCTTATGACTAATTTTTTCTAGGGGTATACTTATCTTTTTTTTTTAACAAGCAAAGACAATTGGAAAATTCTTAATGATACCAATATAGTGATATTCTTCTTTTGTTTATTGAAAATTTGAGTTTCTCAAATTTAAAGGGTAATTTAGTAAATATATATCAGTCACTTTTATATTAATAAAATAAATAAAATAATTATTTAATTTAAATATGTTCATAAAACTATTTACTTTTAACCCTTAAATTTAATATAATTCTTTTTTAGGAGATATGTGGTAAAGGGATGAAAATTATAATTACAAGTTAAACTCATAAATTAAAATTTAGACCCCAAAAAAGAGAGACTTATGGCTATGTTTAATAGAAAGTGAAGAATGAAATAGAGAATGGAATGAGTATAGAATTCTTATTTCGTTGTTTAGTTGATAGGAATAATGAAAGGAATAGAATGCAGAATTAACAAAAAGACCAAAA
Organism: Jatropha curcas; assembly: GCF_041381405.1. NCBI lineage: Eukaryota > Viridiplantae > Streptophyta > Magnoliopsida > Malpighiales > Euphorbiaceae > Jatropha > Jatropha curcas. The sequence continues at coordinate 8,762,667 of NC_143161.1, forward strand.
TATCATATTAATAAATTAATTTATTCAATCTATAATTTTAATTATGGCCAAATTCATAAATTTACCCATGTGGCATCCTAAATTTTGTGAACGGACTTATTATGCATTTAAAGTTATGAATTTTGATAATATTATACCTCATTCCATATTAACAATAACAATCTTTCGGTTTCTTGGGCATTTATATACAAAATATTCAATTGATGTGTGGTTAGTAATCTCTATAATAATAATTATTTTATTTTTCAACTATTTAATATGTGTTTAATCAATCTAATTTTACAAGTTCGAGAGTTCAATAGATAATTTTTTGCAAGTTAAAGTATTTAGTAAATATAATTTTATAAGTTTTAAGTGTTCAATAGGTCAAAATAAAAATTAAGAGTGCCATAAATTTTTTTACACAAAATACACGAGTGAATTTATACATTCAACTTTTATTACTAATAAACCTTCTCAATAATTTTCATTACTAATAAATTTTAAAAAAATATTATATGCATGCGAGTGAAAATTTCAATGACGGCGTTACAAGATAACTCCCTAAAAGTTTCAATATGTCTTGCATATTTATACTTCATGTTATTAATAAGTATTTACAAAGCCAAAACGAAAAAAAAGAAGTAAAAAAAAAAAAAATATATATATATATATTAAAAATAAATAGAGAGAAGAACATAATGGTATATAAGGTATTTTATAAAAATCTAACCATATGTAATAGAGGTTTGCAGGAGAAGTTTAAAATTCAAATTTGTTTAACTTATTCTAAATACCAATTCCAAGTCTTAAATGCTGCTAAATAAAGGAATGGACAATAGAAATTTCATTCTAAATCCATTCGGCACGCTAAACATGCTTTAGAGACGAGAAGTAGAGATTTCGAAGTTCAAAATTGTCTATAACATCAGCATTATTTATTATGCGAAAGCATCATTTAGTATAATACATAGTTTAAAATATGAAAATAGTTAATTGAGGATAATCATAAGAACAATAACAAAACAAATGTTGAAAAGAAATAAAAGAAAAACAGATTGAAATTGAATGGTAAAATGTTGCTTTGAAGTTGTAAATTAAAAAGAAGTGCACGAGATGGGAATCTTTGAACCGAGTCTTTGCTTCTCGAACCATTCAAAATCATCCCGGAAAAGAAGCAACCAAAGTGACAATAAAAAGAAAAAGCACTCAACAGGAATAAGCTTCTTGCTTTTTGTTCTCACTTTGCATTGGAAAGATTATTATAAAACAAACATCTTTCACTGAAATTGGCCTTACCATTATTCGGACATCAAAGCTCCAACACCAAAGGTAGTTTTTCATGTTGATATTACTAGCGACACAGTATTGACTTTTTAATTAATTTAGTTTCATCCAATCATAGATCATAATTTAAATTAAACTAGAGATTTTTAAGTGTTTAGCTTCAATTTGGTATAATTTGATATAACTAAAAAAAATGTTTTTGAGCTAATAATTCTATAATAAACATGTATTCCTTATTAACACACAGTTAGATAAGAAAAAATAGATTGCAGCAACACATAATCTAAACTTATAAGATCCCAAGCTTGAAAACACTACTTCATTTATAAGATTCTAAGAGTGAAAAATTCTCAAAAGCCGTATATTATAAATTTAGAAGAACCCGTATCTCAAAAGCCAGAGATGGAGCTTGAAGAATCTAAGTTGATATTATAAAATGCAGACTGAAATCTCATACTTCCAATGTAAATCGTACAACTACAAGCTTGATATGTTAATAGTCAAGAGAGAGTTTTTAGACCCTTAATTTTAGGTCATCTTTAATTAATGTGGGAGACAAGAAATTTAATAAATTGCTTATTGGACCGAATTGATTTTTTGTTGGACTTAGAAGTATCAATCATGCATGATTCAAGCAATTATTGTTTACAATTTAGATTACCATAGCACAATTCAAGGAAATACATAAAAAAAAAATTGAATAAAAGAAGGAAAAAAACAAAAATGTTTCGATTAAAGAGCAACTTTAGCTAATGGGCAAATACTTTAGTTGGAGCACAAAGCAAAAGGAGATCAGAAAAACTAATCCAACAAACAAAAAAGACAGCTGAATAGTAATAATAATAATATACATTAACCCAATGTTACACTACAAAACCTATTAATCACGTACGGAGATTAATGCCTTTCTTGGACTCTGTTCTAATTTTTCTTTCTCTTTCTTTTTTGATTTTCTGTTCTGGAAAGTAAGACCCTATCCATGATCCTGTGTCTTTTACAAAATGATTAAAATAAGGCACACGCATATACTCCAAAAAAGGTCCAATCTTTCTCAAAGTTCTTGTAATGAGTCTCTATAATCCTTCAAAACTAATCAATCCTTCATAGTCTGATAAAGAGTAGACAATAATTCATATGAGATAGTGTGTGCTCGGTCGAGAGATTATGCGATGATAATCAAAACTTTATACAAAAATAATTAATCACTCCACAAACTTCAAAGAACTAAGCATGAAAGTTGCAGAAAATCAAAATATAAAGATATAGAATTATCTGTGCATATGAGACTTTTGATGGCATTTTAGCAGAACTCGTTTCTGCTAAGAATCTGCACCTGGTTGGTTGATGTAGCATCAAAATTCAACAAACATGCCAATATAATGCCTTCCTGTAAACTCATGGGCGTCAGGATCGACCTGGTGGTTGCCTAGCTTCGGATGCTCTCCTGACATACATTATGAAATATGAGAGACAGCAAAATCACGGTAAATTCTGAATATTTTAGTTAATTAAAATGGCAGACAGACCTATTTATATATTGCAAATTGATCTCCTTAATCCCTGCCATGTTACATAAAAATGTTCATTGGGCATTGTGACAAGGCATTTTATTCAATATTAAAACTTAGAATAGAGGTGAGTCCTACTAGAGCTAAAAGGTTGGCAAAATATACTGAAGTTTATTGAGGGAAGAAAAAGGGATGTGCATATTCTTTCCACAAATAAAAAGAGGTAGTTCTTCTCCCACTGTCTTTATTATTTGTTCCTCATAAAAATAAGAGAAAGAGTGATAAAAAATAAGAGAAAGAGTGATATAAAAAGAAGCTTTTGTGAAAGAGCTAGCAACAGTATCATCAGCTTCTGTGCATTTCAAACATGAGTTTATGGTATAATTAGAAAGGATAAATAAATATATTTCTTCTTTTAGGCTTAGCCTGAATAGCTTTTTTATACCTTTCAAAGGTGAGGGACTGGGGGAACTCCATTTTGAGTTCCGCCATCCAACAATATATGGGCTTTTTTTTTTTTTCCCAGCATGATGAAAATTATATCCCTATTTAGCCTCCATATATCCAAAATATATGCATATATTTCTTCCTTTTAACTAGCGGCACACTGTACTATAAACTCCCTCACGAACAAAAGAAGGGGAAAAATCCTAAATTTATGTTTATAACTGATGGAGAATTACAAATGTAACCATGACATGAACCAAGGGTAATATAGGGATGAATTGTATTAATAGTACAAAATAGTCATTAGCCAATTATTACAAACACAAGTTTATGTATATTTTGCAGATCATGCTTGTTCAAATTGACTTCCATAACAAGTATAATTAGATAAATTACCATTAATATCATGTGAAAGAATATAGGTACCTGTTGTGAATGGGATCAGGTCCGTTAGGAACTCTTCTCTTGCTCACATAATTAAGATCCAAATCCTGATGAATATGATGTTTTCCTCTTCCAGTTAGCTTCCAATGCTCAAAAGGTCCAGTTGATACAACTGCTGTTCTTGTCATTTTCGTTGCTTGGTTTGCTAAAATTCCAACACAGAGAAGCCAAATAACCCCCAAAAGAACACCAGCTCCAAATATAGCTCTCAAAACTCTATTGCCACTCCCCATGCTTTTATCCCCTCCAAGCACGCACTACTTTTCAACACAGAAGAACTGCTCGCCATTCAAAATGTCAACTACTAAAGAAATCAAGAAAACCATACCTGGGTTTGGGGGGAAGAATGGAACTCTTGAGAGGTAGGCAGAAAAAAAAAGGGAAGGGCGGGTAGAGCAGGGCAAGGCAAGTAATTTAGTTGCTTTTAACTTGGCGGGTAACGGGCAAGCAATTCTATTTAAAGCAGAAGACTGAAGCAAGACTGTGCAAGTGTGTATGTGCATGGGAGAGAGAAAGAGAGCAATAAAATAGACTATCTACAAATTTTTCTTTATTTTGAATGGGTCCATGAGAGCTTCCCCTCTTTGATTTGGCTTGTGCATCTTTTCATGCAGCGACCAAATGGGACCTCACTCTCTCCTAACTCTATGTTTCCTTAGCTCGTAAAAGATATAGGTGACTGTGCCCCTCCAAATCAATGAGGATGAACAACTAATATAATTGTTCCAATCTAAGGCAAGATCTTAATTACTCGACAAATGGCTAATACCTCTTTCTCTCAAGATGACTTATCATTATAACAACAAATAAAGTTAACCAATAAATTACCAGATGCAGAAAAAGCATCTTGTCAAAAGATACATACTCATGATATCATAATATGTATGCGAGTGAGTGAGAGACATATTGTTGAGAAAGTGATAAAGAAGAGTCCATAAGTGAATTCCTCTCTCTCACCTCCTCTAGAAAAATGAAGAGACTCAAAAGAAAAGCCTATAAATATTGCTTTTTTCAGGGCCTTGATTTTCTTACTAAAGAAGAATCTCCATCCAACCTTTCATTTGAACTATGCATAAAGCACTAATATGGCACTCAGTTCTCAATTTCCAATCAATTTATAATGCATTTACCAAGTACAAAAAGAAACAGAAATAGAATGATTCAACAGTAACAGCAATTGAAACTCTAATAAATTCACCTTTGCTAATAGAATTCTCTGAATTTTAAAGTTGTGTCATCTACTAACTTCCAACCTCATGAGAAATAGACAACACATCAAAAAAGCACATGCTATGTATATTCTTTAGAAAAGACAACCTTATCCAGAACGAGTTTCAATCATACACAATTAATCTAGAAAAACTTTCAAAGCTTTTTGTGGAGTACAAAGATTAACTGGATTTTATCAAATCAATCTTCTGATTTGCAGTAGAATAGAACGGAGAGAATGAATCTCACAAGAAAACAAACGAACTAATTAATAACATGATCTGACAACTCTCACATCCTTCAGTACAGCATATAACATAATGGAGAGGAAGTCTAGAGCATTTCTAATTAATAACAAAAGAAAAAATCTGACTATTACCCATTCCATAATTGGCAATAGAACCTTAATTCCTGTGAGGGAACAAAATAAGAAGGAAACGAAACAACTCCTGTAAGTTCCTAGAGGCGGAGCAAAGCCATTAGACGCAAAAGAATAATGTGCATGCACCATCAGATGCAAAAAAAAATAATGTGCATGCAAAAATTATCTGGATAAATTTTAATAAAAAAAGAAAACTTGATGCAGTAAGAATATCTATTCAGCAAGGTTAACGAAATAGAAATAGTAATGTTTTGGCATCTACTACAAAATCTACCTGCCATAAAAAAAAATTTAAAATCATATGCACATATATGGCCATTAATGAAAATTTCCTTCAATTTATAATTGATGAATAAATCCAAAGCAATGCCATCATCAATTTATTTTTTGTTTCCTCAAGAATGTCTTGTCAACTTTCAGAACCTGATTTCCAAAATGTCTCATTGTCACAGTATCCAAAGGGACAGCATCAAACATTATCATTCTCAAAGTACAGATTTTTTTTTTTTTTTTTTTTTTTTCTGATGTCCAAAAGATGATCTTTGATTGGGATTCCATTTTAAAGAATTTTGGTTCAATGATTCTAGTGGGGCAACTCTTTCAATCATGAGAATGTAAGGTCCACTAAAGGTTGCAACTCATTCTTCACAAACTGGTTTCTTGAGTTCTTATATATTATATCCCAAAAATGAGTTTATTTCTCTAGTCCTTCAATAAATTGGTATATACAGCTTCAATTGAACAAATACACAGTGATATAAAGTTAGAAAGGTTGCCAAGGACGATATGGAGAGATAAAGAAAAAGGTAGAAAAATCTCAACATGAAAGGTTAATGATAAAGAGGCTTCAAAGCATGTCTAATAATAGTGAGGCAAAACCACAGCACAAATACGTGTCAATAGCATTTAAAAAGAAGTTTTGGATTAGGATGCTTAATAACTCATCCTCATCCAAAACAAAGTTAAAAGAAAACAATGCAACAACACTTAATACCAAAATATTTTGGAAACATAACCATAAACCTAACCTCAAATAACAAGTTCCAATGCTGCCACAACACAGACTATCTTAAATTTGAGACGGTGAGTAGGTCATCAGTAATCATAACTGTATCTCAATGATATACAAACACAATTTCATTAGTTTTCCTTCTTTGATAATTAATGAAACCTAAAAAAGGAGTAGAATCTTTAGCATGCAATTATGGATGCAGTACATAAGAGGAGCCGTTAAGAAGAAGGCTAAGACGAGATCAGGGACAAAGATAACTAAAGCCAAAAATCTACTGCAGAACAAATTCCAAAAGTGCCTGAAGAAAGAGAAAGAAGCAGAAAACTACTCAAATTGCCAGTTTAATCTCAGATTGAGTGCTCTACACTGGAAAATGATAAACTATTTCTCTCCCATGAACTACGCATCACACAAGGAGGGAGCATGCTCCACCTCATCTAACTGAAAAGATATAGTATAGCAAACATATACATCACATATAAACTATCATAATTAATCTAAATTGAACCCGGAATCAATGTACTTTACCATCCAAATAAGCATTCCGAGCTGTAATACATGTCTTGATGCCAGTTGTATGGCTGAATCCTTCTTGATCTTCCTGTTCATCAGCAGTACTTTTTGTCTTCTACAAGAATATGGAAATAGAAGGCTTCTCCTCTAAACTTCATATGGTTCATGGACATGGATACAAGACAAAAGATAACACGACATGAGACAGGTACTTTTTTTTTTGGTAGAGTTAACTCTTTCCCTTCTTCTCTTTGCATTTGTTACTCTGCTTCTATGATTGAATTGAACTTTAAAAACAAACTTGACGGAGCATTTTCTTCATTTTACTATATGCATGAAAAAGAAATTATTTTAGAAGACAAACTCATGAACTTTCCAATGAATGTTCAATATGTATAGGAGGTATGTTGGGAACACATGTTCCACTTTTTTCTTTTTTCTCCTTTCAATTTTTGCTTGGGGACAGTTTATTGTGTCAGGAATTCATGTCTAATGAGCATCCAACACTGCATACCCTAGTAGAGGCATGTCAGCAGATCATAAACTGAAGGTATCACTTCAGATGCCTTTCTTATCTGGGAAAAAAAAAGAGATTCTCTTATTTTTACAGCATTCATAGTTTGGACAACGTAAATGTGTTCCTTTCCAATTAAATGATAAGGTATACATTGTTCTCCAGGCACTGGTCTGTTTTATGCTACAGAAAGAAGGTGCAGGCTACCTATCATCAGAAGATACAACCAGCCTTTGACCTCCTTTCTACTATCAAATATCATCTGACATAGAAAAATAAAGTGGTCATGTCATGCTCCAACCATCAATTAAGAGAAAATGAGTTCAGGATCTTTTCTGAAAGAAACTAGGAATCAGTATTCCGAAGGTTGACAGATATGTCAAGTGCTTGAAAAGCAAAGCTTCTGATCCGGCTGCAATGTTGGCTCTCTTTTCAAGGTTTCATATGAGAATATCCTCAATCAATGCCAACATCTAAATAGCGAGAGTTTTCTCTTGAAAAATCTTAACTCTTAATATACTTTCCTATAAACTCAAAATGGGTATATATTATTGTTTTTAAGCAGAAGCAATATTTTCAGAACCACCCAATCATCTAACTAGAGAAGGAAGAGAAGAATCAGGGGTTCAACCAAGATCGAACTTGAACAGAACAGAATAAATATATTAAATATTTTACACAACAAACAAACAAACAAAAAAAAAAAAAAAAGAGGTGTACAACTAATAATATAAGAACTTTAGAGCTGGCTGGAGGACTTGATAAGACATATGCCAGTTCTAGAGCCAACCAATTTCTACTGCAAAACTAGGCACTTATATTTAACAGGGTTTAGTAATTCAAAATCAAACTGCTCGCTTAGCCAGACTTTGAATCCATTTTTCCCATTCCCAGTTCTCAGTAAAAAACCAAAACCAGTAATCTAATTCCAAACTAATCCTCTTAACCAGCCTGCTATTTTGTTTGACAATAAACAAGAATTTGGGAATTTAACTGAGACAACTTTGAAGAGTAAAACACAAATAAATTGAGATATACATCATGAACAAGTTAAAAATAAAAATCACCAATAGGTATACTGCATTTATTAGCAAAAATTAGCAACAGAAACAAATAGCAATGAATAAAAATATTCATATTTGACAAACTGGTAATAAATTAGTGATAAAATATAATTGTAAACATCCATCTAGTAAATACAGAATTAGTTTAGGTCCTTACAATTATCAAAATGAGCCTGATACACTGGGCTTTCTCTCAATATTATCAAGAATATTAGGCACCCAGGAAATATTGAGAAACAAAAGAAAACATGAAACTTGTCGAATATAACAGACTGCAACTTTTAAAGGAGCAACAAAATAAGTCAAAATTATGCCATACTACAGGAAATTACCTAAATATCCACTACGGCTACTTTCATGTGGTCTGATAGCGACAAGGATGAAAACAGCAACATGTAGAGGTGTATGCAAAACCATTTTGAGCTTGGATTCTGCTACTGTTCACCTTCAGCTTGTAGACTTTTGGTCAAACTTCTGCTGCTGTTCAAAGTGGCTTTTCTGACTCTCTTCTTTTGAGCCCACTTGGGTCCATAAATCGCTAAATGAGTCCTACCGAATCTTCGATCAGCAATCTGCTCTTTCATCATAATCATAGTTAACAAAATCCATAAGAAGTGTTAGTATTAGACCATACAAATAAATGCAGAATCAAAACTTTCCGTCCTAATCAGATTAACAACTAATAGAAAATTTTGCTCACTTGAGAAAAAAAAACCTAAAGGTGCGCTAAGTAAATCTAATGTGATGCTTAGTATCTTGAATTTAGATGTAAAATTCATTCCAAATATTTGACAGTAATATGCTTATAAAGCTTGGACTAATAGCACTTGAAAGGGACAAGACATTATGCCTGGTAAGAAGAAGATATTTAAGGGGAGGGCAGGATTTGAAGGGTTCACACTTAATATAAAAGTACTTATCAAGTTTATTCCATGAAGATGTACAGTTGTAACACATACCTTTATAAGGCAACCGCATGAATCCATCATGTTAGTTCTTAGAGGATACTCCACCACCTAAGCCATGAACTTTCAGAAAATTGAAAATTAATCAAGTAATAAGAGCAAGCAAGAAAGGAAGTTGTGGCAACTTACAATAAATGTATTTTCTCCAACTAACGCCGATTTTGAAATTTGATCCATAAGTATCCCATAGTCAACTTCCATATATGGAGGTGTGACACTAATGAAATCAAATGTTCTGTGCCTTCCTACAAAAAGCAATTCTTTATTCATAAATGCTACAAAAGTGAGGTCATCAAAGCTTATAGTCTAGATTAACAGATAATTGTCAACTTTGAGGAACATGGAGGTCAAAGTCAATCAATTTTCATCAGTCTTCCGTTTATTTGCTTGAAAGACATGCATAAAGTGAGGCATGCAGTCCCTTTTTAAACAACAAGTTCTTAATTCTTATCTATTATTTATTTATAGTTATTGTACATGCTACAATTAGAAGTAGCACCGATGCACTGAAGTAAGATCAATGACTTTTTTGGTTTTACTATTGACAACATGATGGCTGACTCTTGCTTGGTCAGAAGGGAATATCCAATTTGGAGATGTGGTTGAAAACCATAAACTGTTACTATCCTAGTTGCAAGACAAGATATGAACTTAATTTGGATCACATATTGGAAGTATGGGATTTCAATAAAGAGTTTCTATAAGCTTCGGGCACTCCAACCTCATGAGCTAGCTTCTGGGTGTGGTTCTCCAAGATTCATATAATTCAATATTAGAGCCAACCATGGTTTCTCCCAATTGCAATCAAGTGGCAAGGGTGTTGATGTGGCATTGAATTGTTCACCTGGGGTAGTAATTGCAGTATTCACTGGAAAAAAAAAAAAACCTAGCGCACAACCATCTTAACAAAAGTTAACCCTTCGTGGACAATTCACCTGATCCTCTTCATTCCGTGAAGGCCTTTCCCACTCTCGCCGAACCTTGACACTGGCAGTGCTACTTCTGTATTAAGAGAAAGCGCTGCGCCGTGGAACTGTGGTAGGATCTCTCGATCCTAGTTGCAAGAAATGGTATGAGACTTAACTTGGATCCCACATTTAAAGTATGAGAGTTCAATATGGGGTTTATATGGACTTCTCCAACCTAATAAGTGGTTCTTCCAAGGTTCACATCATAAACCCTATGTCAAAATCAAAGGCATTTTTTATTAAAAGCAAATATTATGAATTAGAGAATTTTCTTACTTGGGCTTTATCTATCAGTTCATCCTACTTAGTATTTGATTACCAAGTTGCCAGTTTAAGGCAACTAAATAGAAATCCAAATAGTATAACGTATCATCGTTGGATCTTCTTTACTTACATAACCTGGTTTATTCCTCAGGATTTTTTTATTAGTGAAATATCTGTTAATTATGAGTATTTTACTTCTAAAGACCAATGAATAATGAAATATGAATGTTGTTTTAGGCACACGCGATAAGTGTATGATTTATCCTCTCCAAAACATGTTCTTATGAAAGAAAAACGCAATATATTTTAGTTCACCAGGTGCACTGAATAAATATCTTCTAAACCCTGATCAGATTCTAAATCCTAATTATACTTTCTATCTTAACTAGAACCCCTAAAAGTATCAACCATTCCAGTTGGGCTCACTAAAAAAATGCACAAGTAGGAGCACAGTACACATAAAAGTGCACGTGATCTACATGAGTAATTGGATTATAAGCAATTGCAAAACACGCAATAAATACATATGTCAAAGTATAACCTTGTTTTCCATGTTATGCATAGAATAGAATGGAGACAAAAAATTCATATATCCGACTCCAACTGGTCTAGGCATGAAGGTGTTTCTGTTAGTTTTATGCTTGCTTATTGCTTAATAAAGTAAATGATTTTAACAATTTTCAAAATTTTTATGAAAATTATTTTCTTTTCAAAATCCTTTGTTTCCTAGTTTATGATTTGCTTATTTCTTTCCATTATTGAACAGAGGGAAATGGTAATGAATGGTTCATATAGCCGACTGCAACTATTTTGGTACTAAGCCTTAGTTATTGTTGTTGTTGTTGTACTCCAAAGAAGTACTATATACCATAAATACCCTATAATAGGCCAAAAACCAAAACATTCTCCTTTTCTGAATGAATTGTCCCACTTGAATTAAATATACATATGGATGTGGTGTGCTTCTCATACTGAATTTGAAGGGTAAGCCATTTCCTGTTTTATTAAGAAAATACCACTCCTTCAATTTTGTCCTTTTTAAAATTGATTAAAAGTATTAAGAAGTGAGCTTTTATTAATTCAATAAAACAATAAATCTATAGTAATATTACTGCTAGCATGAAGTCCATGCATCATCAGAAGTCATTATTCAAATTGACACTGCTTGTTGAATTTTGTAGCAAATTTAAAAATGAAAGTAAATAACCTAGATAACTCCTGAGGAGGCTTTATAATCTTTCATGATAATCATATGCAACTATGTGTGTGCAACTGTGTATGTGTAGTGTTTGAGAGAGAGAGATGGCACACACCTACAAATTGCTCTGCTTGTTCAAGAAAATTTTCCACGCTAGCTGTATGAATCACCGAAACATCTAGAAACCCAGTTGACTCCAAATTTGGTTGTAAAACATTTGAAACAACCCAGGGATCCATCTCAACAAAATGAACCTGGGAATTGAACATAGATAAACTAGTAACATAATGAACTATATAGAACAAAATGCAAGGATATCAACAGAAACAATTGAAAATCTTATCAGAAATTAAATATGAACCCTAACCAATTATTTCATAGCTCACAATATATCAAGAGAGATATGAAAAGTTAGTATGATACCTCAGAACAACCCCGACTGATAGCTTCAATGCCAACAGATCCCGTGCCGCTATACAAGTCCAACCAGCAACCTGGCCTTAAAGATGCAGGACAGCCACCAGCGGCCTATGGAAAGCCAAGTAAATCACTGTTCAGGATCAACTAGTTAATATAAAAGAAAGAGAGGATTCTGAGAGAGTAAAACTTCCACAGCTGGTTGACAACCAATATTACACAGAAAACCAACAATTAGGCAGAACTACCACCTGCAAGATATCAAAGGCAGATCCTTTTACGACTTCCATCATTGGTCGCACATCCATGCCCTTTGGTGACAGCAACTTTTTTCTTTTAGCCTTTCCTCCAAGCACCTACAATTGCCAGCATTTGTGGTCTGTGTTAATTATGTATTTAATTTTTGATACAAAGAAAAACCACATTATTTAATTGCGGAAAAAACGATAAAGCATATTGCACAGGAAAGTGATCACCCTATCATGGTTTTAAGATGCGATAACATCCTCAATGAGTCCATCACTATGTACAGCAATTGTTATAGAAGAAAATGAAAAACTAAAACTTTTTTGTTTCATCAAAATACCACATAAAATATAAATTTGATAATTAACAATGATGAAAAATGTAACTATAAATGCTACTTAAGGTGCAAAGAATTCAGTTTCATCAGGCTTCCAAACATGCTTCAAACAACCAGTAATTAGTCGTGTATGCTTCAATCAGATTCAAAAGCTTTTCTACATAATAAAAAACAGATTTCCTGTTCTACTTTATAACATTTATCTTCAATTATTCTCCTGAGATATGCACAAACTTAAGGAATCCTGAGAAAGTCGCCTAACATTTTTTTCAATTGTCATTGGAGACAAAACAAGTGCCAAACAATTTTTAATTTCCTTTCCCTAAAAAGATTAATTGTCTTCCAAGTCCAAATCAAGACCAAAATGATAAAGCCAAACAGACCTCAAGCGAAATGCATACCTGTAGCAACCTATGTGTCATCCTAGGTGGCTTAGCCTCCTCTTCAGGGACTCGTTTCTCTCTTCCCGTCTGTTTAACTTCCTTTTTCCTCCTTGACTATAAGAAGACCAATTTAAAACAAACAAATTCAAAACCAATCTCAAATTAAAACTTTCAATTAAAAATGGAGCCAAAATCAAATTAAACCATATCAATCCTTTGTTTCATAATTCTCAGTTCCTAATGAATTTCTCATTTCTCAAGCATCAAAAGCAACATTAAGAAAATTTTTAATATATATATATATATATATTCCTTCATTTCCTCAATTTTCTCATAAAACAAACACAAAATTGGAGAAAAATAGAAAAGAGAGAGAAAGGAAAAAAAACCTTAGGAGAGGTTTCTGATAAGAACTGTTTAGGATCGAGACCGTATCTTTCAAATAACGCTTGCTTATCTTCACTTGTCAATCCACCTCCTGATTCTGTTGACACCATGAAAATTAACGCTTCAGCTAAAATATGCACATTTTAATAATAAAAATTGAAATTTTGGTGACAGTGAAGAATTGAGAACTGACTCTGGGAGCAGATGATAATGTTTGATTGACGAATGATGGACTTGGAGGAGACGTTGAATAGAGGAAGAACAGGAGAAGAAGAAGAAATGCGAGAGTTGACGTTGATATGTAGTGAAGAGGAAATTGGAGACGCTGAAATTGCCATTTTTAGAGCTTGAGTTCTTAGTTCAGTACTTCAGTTGTAGCTGGAGACGGAGAGTGAGCCGTCGACACTAGGCTGTTCAGTGAAAGCCTAAAAGGAGTTTGGGATAATAAAAGTTAGCAGCGTGCATATAATTCAGTTAACGACTTCGTGAGGATATTTTTTTTTAGTGCCAAATGATAAAAAAATACCGTTATTACAAGTTTGACCCATCTTTTTTAATTACTTCCAGCTAATTTAGTCATCCATTAGTGGATTTTTCACTGTATAGAACTTCAACATTAAAAAAAAATTCTGAACCTTGATATTTTTACAATTGTAATCAACTCTCTTTAATTTTATAAATTAATACCTTAATTTTTTTTTTAATAATTAATAACTTCCATCACTTTACCGTTGAATTCAAAGTGATGTAACTCTTAGATTAAGTTTGTGAATCCCATGTTTAGACATATCGTGTTGAAGAGAGTAGTAATCAAAGAAACACAACTTTCTCTCTCTTCGATGATTGATTCAACTAAATAAAAAAATTTCAAAAAAAAGATTAATGGTCTAAAAAATCTTAGATTTTTACTCTTTTTTTTTTCAATCTATTCGTTTTATTTTATTAATTAACGTTTTGAATTAATTTTATCAATCGTGCTGCTCCACCTCTTACTAATTTAACGCTCACAGGTCTTCCATGTCATTTAAAATAAAAAGGTCCATTGACCATGAAAAGCTTAAATTTTAAAGCATCTCCGATGCAATTTTGGATTGCTCTAATTTATTTGTCATGTCGAAAAAATTAAAAGTTATTTTCCAATGCAACTGTATTTTTAGTTCGTGGGTCTGATGTGTCAAAAAGAAAAATAGACATTGTCCGTCATGCTATCTATTTCCAGAAAGCCTGTTAGACATCATGACTCAGATATTCATTCTTTTAATACTATTTATTCATTTTTTCTTGTTTGTTATTTTTAAACTGTGACATCCTATTAAATCGAGTCGTTGCATAGAGTCGAGTCAAGTCGGGCCGAACCAAAACCAGGTTCGATCCATTAGAATCCAGAATGGGGTAGAATGGGATTGAAATTAAATACTTAAAAGAATTAGACTTAATTGAATGAAACATAAAGATAAAAGTATAAGGATTAGAACCTAATTGAAATAAAGTATAAAGTTTAGATATTAAATTGTAAAATATTAAAAATTTAGGTACTATTTGATAATTTTTAACATAAATCAGAGATATATTTAGAGGTTACCCGAAAATTCCATTCACTTTACCTTCTCCATCTTCTCCTTTGTCTTCTTCCTTCACTTTACCTACTCCATCTTCTCCTAGATCTTCCTCCATTCTCTACCTTAATATTAAACCTTTCAAGCATTAAATTCAACCTATAACTCTATCCAAGTAAGTTGAATTTCTTGAATTTCATAATTTAGTGATATTTTGGATGATTAATAAAAGGTTATTATGTATAAGAGAGGTGAACTCAAAGTTAGAAGAGAAAGGAAGCTAAGAAGAAGGTTTAAAGCTTTTTGGTTGAAGTTTTGATATCTCTTTTAGTTTAACAAATTTTCTTGCACGAGAATATGTGTAGTGTGATGATAGTGATAAGATATGTTGCTAAATGTTGAGTATTAGTCTAAGCATGTTGATAAAACAGGGGATGCATTGAATAAATGAATTGGATATTGATTCATGCTGAAACAGGTTTGTTAGAAAACTGACCCGTAACTTCAACCTAAATTTGAACCTGTTTACTGATGGAATTAGGAAGTGGTATAGAAGAGTTATTTGTTCCTTTATGTTTTAACTGTCCATGAGCTTGGGAATCACCTAAATTGGACTTATAAATTGAAAAATATGACCAAAATAGTACAAACTGTGCAGGCTGGAAACCAAAAATATGGGTGTACTGGAAGTTGCTACTTTAGCTCAATATTTGACTACTTTACAAACATATTTACGAGATGTGATAGAAGACATATTTCGACCCTAATGTGTTAGCTAACCATATAATTTAGAATTACCTAAATTGGACTTATAAATTGAAAGATATGACCAAAATGGTACGTATTGTGCAGACTAGAAACCAAAAGCTAGGTAGACTAGCAGTTGCTACTTTAGCTCAATATTTGACTACTTTACCAACATATTTAAGAGATGTGATAAAGACATATTTGTACCCTAATGTGTTAGCTAACCATAGAATTTCGAATTACCTAAATTGGACTTATGTAGAAAGAATTATGCTAGAATTTGTGAAACATATACAGGCTGCCCTGGCAGATTTCAAGGCTACATTAGAAATGATGTTGGGATGCATATCTAGATTCATTCAGCATAATATTTTTACTGAATTTAACCTTCTGAGTTAACTTAAATTAAAATCAAGAATTTCCTTAATCTGAATGATTTCCATGCAAGTTCCTTTATAAGTTATCAATTGTTTGTATTATTACTCATTAGAGATTACTTGTAGTTGTCTATGAAATCCTCTTAAAGCATGAAAACAGGTTAGCAACGTACAGAATGAGACAGCATACAGGTAAACATTATGGTTTATGCATTTTATGAATAATGTAATATGTTTATTGTATTATTGAAATACAAATAATATGCTCCACTGAGGTTAGGTAGAAATCACGTAAATAAGACTATGTAGCGACATAGGATATTAGATCTGTACCCCATACAGTGTGGTACTCTGACTACAGGCCGTTGAGTGGTTATGATTATATACGGATCATAGTAGCCTAGTCATACAGTATTCATCCAGTTTCATATAGTTCTTCTTATCACTTAGATTTCATTATGACCTTATAGAGCCATACAGTTATGAGATATTAGTATTTATAAATTATACGATGTTTTAATTAAAGTTGCATAATTCATACAACATAATGAACAGCAGGTAAGATCATGAAAGTGTAATGATATGTGTGATTACATGTTTATTTATTTGGTTCTTATTAAGTTTACATATCCACTGAGCTTTATTTGCTCAGCGAGTTACCTGTTTTAACTCGCAGAGATTGGGTCTGGACCGTAGAGAGTCATCTTTACAATTGCTGCAGTTCATCTTTTAAAGACCCAGTCTTCAGGGTAGCTACTCATTCTGATATTTTGGTTCTGTGGCATGTACAAGGCACATAGTTGAGTCCATTTCATTTTGGAAAATAGGGTAATGTCTTACAACTATGAAGTAAAGATCTGTATATAAATGATGTATAAAGCAACAACATGACATATTATTTAACATACAGAATGATATCAGCATGACAAGACATAGGTTCAACCAGATTGTAGCGTCTCGGCTCGGTTCATTCGGATTAGCAGGTGGACCGGGAAGGGATGTTACATAAGCCTTCTCTTTATTCGCGCTTAAACTTCTTGTTGTGTTAAAACTGATTTCTTCTTCGCTCTCAAATGGAAAATATGGAGGTGTTCTTCTTCGTGTTCAGGCGAAAAAATATAGAATTATGGTTGGTTGTCAATCTAACAAATTATCAAGACTGGAGGTGCAAGGTACGAAATAAAGTGCAAAAGAAAAGCGTAGCAATTGGATCAAGGTAATATTTTTTTCTTCATTTTAATTCTTTTATTAGTCTTTTGTTTTAGTTTGATTACCCTTGCATGATTAGTATTTATAATCAAATAGCTTTAGAATTAACCTAAAAAATTAAGGTAAAACTAGCTCTCAACTGTCTTCATAGTTCCTACATTTTTTTTTTTTATTTTTGCCACTTCTTAAAAACTCGTCTAAAATTCATATCTCTCTTCTCTTCCACCCCTCCTATTGTCCTAGTGATTTAAACAAATAATAGAAAGTATGAAACACACAAAAATGGAATTCCAGCATTGTTTCTCTTGACTTGTTAAGAAACTTGTCTTTTTATCTTACTTTGGGCTAGATTTCATATTGTTCAGTTTCTGCCGAACATGGTTTCATATAAAACATATGAAGTTAACATTGCAAAATTATCGTTGTTCTTTGTTGTATTTAGTTGAGTTGATTGTCGTTTGTTATGCATCTCTACAACAGTTTATTTTTAGTTTACTATATTTTTATATGTTTAATTTTAATTACATATGATTTTAAAAGATAAAATCCACATCATCGGAAAGCTTTAAAATAATCAGAAAGCATTTGAGAGCTATTTTTAAAATCTAACATCTGCAATACATATTCAGCCATATCATCACTTATAATTTCTATTTATTAAGACATATCAGCCACATTTCATGGTTGGATTAAAGATTCTCCGAGCCTTACTTTCTATTTTGGCCAATGTTTTTAATTTTATGGATTGATATTTTAAATAATTATCTTGCATTGTTCCTTTAAAAAGAATTATTATTATTTTGCATCATTATAGTCTCCCTCCGATTATCATTAAAAAAAATGATGACGTGACCATTAGTGGGGCTCACCCCATGCTGAGACATCATTGACTGATTTGTCACATCCATTTAAAAATTGGAAAGCCCAATTATTAGCCATAATGAAGTCATTTATAATTTCATCGTATATGAAATTTTGACCATTTGATTGACTTTTTTTGTTATTTTTGTTAAAATTAAGGGAAAAAAAAATACTATTTAATTCCTTTAATTTTGTCAAATTCACTATTTCATCTCTTTATTACAGAGAACCACTTAAAGAGGTCCCCATATTTTGATTCTATCCAATCATAAGATATCTATGTCTAAAACGAGTCCTTTTGCTCGTCAACTGTATGTGAAAAGGTGAAGATACCTTCCTTTTCATTGCATGACGTCGTTCTGTGAGAAAGGAAAGCTGAGCGTGTTGTTTGAATCAAGAGGTTCTCTATAATAAGCAATAAATTAGAGTCTCTATTTCCATTGATGAATCGTCAATCGACAATACCTCCATCATCTCTCCCCATCTAGAAAGATGGGCAAGCTTCAAAATTTCAATAGAGATATGATATTGATCAAAGAAAATAAGAGAAAGAACACAATTTGCATTGTAGTATCTAGTGAAACTTGCAACAAGTTAAAGATCGGAATGAATAAAGTAGTTCGATCAAAAGGTTAAGCTTAGTAATATTGTTTCAATCCATCTTTGCCTAAATGTTAAATACGGGGAAAGAGAAGGACTTTTTGGTAATCTATTCGAGAGCCTCATTTACTCATTTAGCCTTATTTTTTCAAAACATATAGTCAATGAAGAAAGGTGATCTTTTCTAAGTAAGAGAAGTTTGATTCCACTCTCTTTAGTGAGCAACTTATCATAAAAGATTTAGAAGGGATGCTCGTATAAATGAGGATTGAAGAGCTTCCGTGGTGACGATGGTGGTTTGGGCAGGTGATGTGGAGGGAAGAAGAAGAGAGTTAGGCAATAATAGTATTTTGAAAATCATTTTTCTTTCTCTTTCTTTTGAATTAACTTTTTTCAGGAGACTCACGAAAAACGACTATTTTTAGACAAAAGGAGCTTTAGGTTGGACGGAACTAAAATATGAGAATCTTTTAAACGGTCCTCTGAAACAGGGGATGAAATAGTGAATTGACAAAATTAAAGGGATAAAATAGTACTTTTCTAAAATTAATTAAGTAATATATCATTCAAATTATTGAATTTTAGGAAATAAATATTTATAATTTCTCAATTGAAATTCCATGTGTTCAAAAATAAATATTTGGTGAAACAATGTCATTGGTTAAGCTCTAATGATACACCATTCTGAAGTTTGGAGTACCTATGCTAGGGTTCTAGCATGAAACAATAACTCCATTCATTTATGACTGTCGGATCCAGAGGTTCAATCCATTTTAAAACTATCACGTGTTAGAGAAACTCTCCAACTTTGATGGAGAGTAGATTCTAAAACGTGTTTGTTTATGCTAAAGGATATTGAACTTAAAGAACTGGTGCGAGCTTTCATCCAAGCAAACGACTATTTGTGCTATGTCGAGGCCTAAAGGTCTTGGGAAGATGAAAATGGTTAAAACCCACATGAAGAATAGAAATTATACCCAGATGAAAGCTGAGACAACTATTATGTAGCAATTGAATTCGTGCAAAGAGCCCAAGTGTTGATCTAAATATTAGATAAAGAAGTTGGGGAAGGGGTCAGGCATTTAAACTCATCTGGCTATATTATCGTCATCCACTTTGTTGATATATTTGATTTTAATTTTTAGATGTAATTCCTAATTGAAATCATTTTTGAAAATATTTTAATTTTGAAAATAAAAAATATTTTTTCATGTTAACATAGGAATATATCATCCAACGTAAATCTACTCATATCAAATAAATAAACGAAGTTCATAACAATTAATGACGATATAATCAATCAGGTGCGATCGATTTGGTTGATCTTTCTCATATTAAAGATGTAGAGTAGAAGTCTTGAGTTCGAGTTCCTTGCATCATAGAAATTTTCACTAATTTGGTGAATGTAATTCAAAAGGAATTTCACTAATTTGGTGAATGTAATTCAAAAGGGAGGCAAAGAAAGGAGAAATGATTATAAGTCCCACAATATTTTAAAATGAAATTTAATATAATTAATTAAACAGATGAAGTTAAAATGGAAAAAAAAAAAAGTACCTTAAAATAGGCATGGCCACCGGTTCGGTTCTAACCGGAACCGAACCGAAACCGAACCGTACTGTAGACGAACCGAAACCGGACCGAAACCGGCGGTTCA
This sequence comes from Jatropha curcas, assembly GCF_041381405.1. NCBI lineage: Eukaryota > Viridiplantae > Streptophyta > Magnoliopsida > Malpighiales > Euphorbiaceae > Jatropha > Jatropha curcas. The sequence continues at coordinate 8,783,198 of NC_143161.1, forward strand.
TAATTTTGAACCGGAATCGGCGGTTCAAGGGCCAGTTAAGGTTCATGTGGATGTTAAAATATGAACCGGAACCGGCCCGGAACCGGCGGTGAACCGGCGGTTCCGGTCCGGTTCGAACCGGATACACAAAAAATTATAGCTTAAAATTTTTATAAAAAAATTTATATCAATTGATTTTATTGTAGTTGATTTGATTTATGGTGAAGAGAAGTAAAATGGTATATAAGTTATAAAAAGTTGTGAAAAAAATACACATTTTTTTACTTAATTTATATAAAAAATGGTACATGAATAGTTGATTTATATAAAAAAAATACTTTCAAGTGTACAAAAAAAGAGTGTAACGGATAGTTTTTGATATGATAGGTGTTATTTATTTATTTTTTGGTAAATAAATTTTATTCATTTTAATCATTTATTTATTTATTTACTGTAATTTACTAAATTATATAAGGGACAATTTGGAAAACTAATAAATGAGACACATGTATACATATGATGAGTTGATGATTTTTTATTTCATAATCAATTATATCCTAACTCTTCTCTTATTCTCAATTAAAATTTTCACAAATTTCCATAGTTCATTATTTTTTCTATTGCTTTATTTTCCTTAATGTTGGAATTATCTATTGTTTATTTTTTATTTTTTTACATCCAATTCCAAATTCTTTCTCTAATATCAAATTTTTCCATTCATAAATTTACTTCATTTGATTTTTTAAATAATTTTCTTAGTATTTGAAAATAATAATTTCCAACTCATTCCATTAATTTTATATTCCATTTATAGTTTTTTATTTTAGTAAATTAGCAAAATTTGAAAATTTAATGTAATAATAGTTCTAAGTTAGTTAATAGATGTTTTTCTTTTAAAATTTATAATAATTCATTTAGTTAATAAAATTTAAACATTTTAAATTTATTATTTATTCATGAATTCGGAATCAAAATTTTATTATTTTTTTAAAAATTTGCGTAATGCCGGAACCGAATCGGAACCGTAATTTGAACCGTCGGTTCACCGGAACCGTGCTGAACCATGCCGGAACCGGAACCGGACCGGAACCGGAGGTTCAAGGGTCGGTTCCGGTTCAAAATTTTAAACATCTCGAACCGGCGGTTCAGTGAACCGGAACCGGCGGTTCACTGAACCGGCCATGCCTACCTTAAAACGTGCAAAACAATTTGCCAGTTCATTATATCAAAAAATGATAATAACTAGGAAAATAGTGAAGCAATAAATAAAAGGTTAATGGACAAAAAAAAGCCTAAACTTAGGGTGTTTTTATAATTTTAGTCAATTTTTTTTAATTTGAATTACACTCTAAATTTAAATTTTATCTTATTTTAATAGAAAAAATTTTAGATTATTAAAGAATAAATAATCAAGAAGAGATAAGTTCGAATAAAGCAAATTATGCAAATATACAATCATAATTAAACTCTAAATTCAAAATTTCATCTCATTTTAACGTGCAAGCAAAACCTTGGATTACTTGAGAAAACATGGTGCATTCCAAAAACAACCTTAAATCTCCAAACACCCCAAATACAAATTATGGAAAAATTATTGAATAAAAAAAAAAGAAATTACGACGTCTGCATGTTAAGTTAATTTAAACCAAAGGGTTGGTTAAGCAAAATGATGTATTTCATGAACCTCTTCTATGAAGCCATTGCGACATGTTTCATTTTATTACGAACTTATCTCATTTTGACTACTTCTTTTCTAGTAATTTTGAGACACCCCGAATTTTTATTTTTGAAAACTTTCGAATTTTTAATAAATCAAAAATCTCGATTTTCAACTAATGGGCTATATATATACCAAACAATCTCAATTCGAGCCCAAAATTTTACGAGTCAGGCCCAAGCCCAAATAAAATATCGAAAAGAAATTTTGAATCGTAAACGGTTAAAATTTTTGAGAATAATACGAAACCCCGTAATTTAATCTATTATGAATATATATAAAATCATTATCCTAAAATCAAATATTGTTACTATAAATAATTTTATAATTATTGAGTAAATGGAGAAAATATTATGAAACCGAATTAAACGGTTAAAATAAATTGAATCAGGCCCGAAAATCAGTTTAATTTGTCGAGAACCACCCAAATAATCCGAGAACCGAGGGAAAAACTTGAAAATCAAGCGAAATGAGACCAAACCACTAAATCGGACCAAACCGGTTTGAATCGAACCGGAATGGCCTAGAGTTTGCTAGAAACCGCCTTACTTTTTTTTTCCTTTCTTTTCTTTCTCCTCTCCTTCTGCAGGCGCGCGACAGCCTCCCTCCACCCTCTCCCTCCGTTTCCGGCCACCGCTCGACGAGAGCGAGATGGCGATCGTCTCCGCTAGAGCTCCTGGTCCGTTTTCCGACCTCCTTCCACACTGGCAGAGTCTCCAGTGACGCGAAGCGGGACTGTCTCCATCGACAATTCTCCTTCTTCGATCTCCGACGAGATCGAGCAATTCCGGCAACGTCAACACGAAAGGCAGGCGTCGATCGAGTCACCTCCACCTTGTGAGTGTTTCTCCTCCATTAATTCCGGCTACAAAGCTTGAAATGGCGAAATCACCATTAATGGCGGCACCAAGCTACTGTCGGACTAATTCAGCCAAATGGAGGGCCAACCTCGCACAACCGACATCAAAAACGGACTCCTCGATGAAATTTGAGTGGGGTGGCGTGAAGAAGGGTCAATTCTGGGTGGCCCCAACTTTTCCGGCCACCGTGGACGGCGGCGGCGGCGGCGGTCCGGCGAGTCTCCGGCGAGGCACCAGGGACAGAATGTTCCTCTCTTCGCAAGGATCGTGGAATCGTCGCTTGAATTTCAATTGGTATGCTCTAAGACCAATTTCCTATTTTGGTATAAATTCTAAACTTAGTGATCATTAGTCAATTAAATTGAAAATTTGAATGAATTGATTCATATATCATATACGAGCTAGGTTGAGAATGACCTATTTTGATGAACAACAACTAATTTGAATAATTGAGAACATTTAGATAAACTAGTTATAAGAATTGATATATATATATATATTAGTATATATATAAGGGCGAGTCGAGCTACTTATAATTAATTATAATTATATATATAATTAATTGGATAAAAAAAAACTAATTGAATTATAATTAATTGAAGCATTTGTTCTTATTGGCTAGTATAAAATTTAACCAAGGTATAAAAAAAAATGTGACGTATTAGCTTTAAGCAAGAACGAAGAAATGAAAGTAATTGAAATTAACTTACTGATATAAGTTTTATTTGATTATGTATGTATTAAAGCTTTCATTTGTTTGGTAATTAGCTATACTAGCTAGTTATAATTATATGATGTAAATAATGATTGTCATTATCATTGAAACATAATTGTTGTGAACTAATGGTTGAGCGTTGATATCGTGGTTTTGGGAGGAGGATGGGGTCTTAAATTGATTGATTGCCCGATGGATGGGCTGTGTGTACTGATTGATAAATATATAATAATACTGTGTTATCTAAACAGGTGGATAGTCCAAATTATAGGGGAGGTGCTGCCGAAATTTCGTTAGAACTTGAACTAGTTTTAATTAATAACATAATTAAAAAGTTTATTTAGATTAATTCTATAACCTAATGCATAATAAACAGAGTGCTCTAATTATTTATTTATTTTCCTTATTATTCATTTAATTATTTAAGTATTTAATTATTTTCATTGTTACTGTTTATTCTTATCATTGATTTTATTGTTGTTGTTTGTTGTTAATGGTAATTATTTAGCTATTTAATTGCATTTGAGAATGAATGTCCAACTGATCAATATGTCTGCATTTGATTGCAATGTTTGATTAATTGTGTTGTGAAAATGCTGTGCTTTGTTTGTGTGGAATTGGGATGAAGTGGACCACCATGGGTTTGTGAGGACGGTCTGTGATATGGATCCTGAATACGATATGATACTTGACCGTCGGCCGGGAAAATGGGAGATCGGCGCCCCCTTGTGCACCTGATGATATAGATTATATGGGGATTTACAGGATGGCTACTTGTTGTTGCGCACCTGATAATCTAGATTTGATTGTAGCCCGCAGGGTGGCCTCCTGTTGTGAGCACTTGATGATCTAGATTGGATGGAGACCACCGGGTTGCCTCCTGTTGATATGGAAAAGAAACGAGAGAGTAGAAAAACAATGAGAGGACTGGTCAGTGAGGATTAGACCAGTTGGCCGTATGGGGGATCGGCTCCCTGGTGCACATGTACGAGAGGGCGAGCCATGTGTGAGGACGGCTCGTTGGGGTTTCAGGTGGTGCCACTGACTAATTACCACTTGCTTGATTACTTGAAGGTGACATTACGTGTGAGTGCTGGTATGTGCCATTTGTGTGACTGGCTGCGTGAGCATATAACTAGTCGAATGACTAGATTGAAATGTTTACATATTTGTGTGACTGCGTGTGTTGTGCAATAATTATTACTCCTTAGAAAACTCACATGTCTTATTTGAATTTTCAGGAAGTAAGTTTTTCTTTAATCCGATTTAGGCTATGTGTCTTCGGCGCAGGGCAATAGAGAAATTTTTATAGTGCCATAATTATTTTACTATGTAATTATGTGTATAAAAAAGCCATGTATACCAAACAGTTAGTGACTCCGCAGTTGTAAAAATTTACATATATTTAGTTGTGTATTAACATAGACAAATTAATCCTGTAAGTCCATATTAGAATGTGATGTATTGTAAATTGGGCCCGAACTTTAGAATGCTATAGGAGATAAACTTGGGCCGAGAAATAATAAAATATTGAGGTTTATTGTTCATAATCATATGGGCTGAATGTTGAAATTTATACCGAGATATTGGATTCTAGTGTTTCAGGCTGACTACGGGCCTCGGGGGCCTTAAGCTTACCTGGGCCCTAGTGCCGGTCCGGCCCATGGAATCGGGTCGTGACAAATTTAGAGTTTCCTTATTAAAATAGGATTTTTTTTGAGAAGAAATCAAACTAAAAATTTCATTAAGTGGAAACTATATACATATATAAGATATAGATCAATATGTTTCTATATTTTTATATTAGAAGTATAATAATAAACCGCTTTTAAAAAGAATAAAAACAACACAATCTTAATTTGAAATATTTGATTGAGTTGACAACGTATAATATTTGTGTCATAAGCATTACTTGCTCCACTTGGTAGCTATTCATGACTGTTGTTTGATTTTATGTTCTTTCTACAAATTTGATTTAATTACCTTTAAATTTCTTCCTTCTATTTGAGATGAGATCTACTCTTTTTTTTGCATAACTATTCAAATAATAAAATACGTTAGACAAAATCACCATAATAGTGATAACAATAACTTAGAACTAGATCAGAGAACAAAATTCCAAGACATTGATAACAATAAATCCTAATATTTTAGCGAAAATAATTCAGATCTATATACATATATGAGAATTATTTGCAAAAAAACAAACAAAAAAAAGAAAATGGGTGACTACCAATGAGAACTCACCAATAACCACGCGTGGAGGAAGGAAAGAGAGGTTTTATGCTTTGTTTGGATGGATGGAAAATATGAATGGGGTAAAATAGGCAGTGAAAATACATTGGAATTTTCAAATTAGCTTGTTTGGTTTGCGTGAAAATATTAAAAAATGTGTAAAATAAATTTATTTTACTTTGTACAATTTTCCTCCCGAAACGGAGCGAAAAGTTACTATTCTTATATAATATAAAAATAAAATTATTTTACATCTTTATTTTACTCCAGTCCAAACAATGAGTGTAAAATAAGGAAGTAAAATGAATAATATCATTTTACACACTTATTTCACTTCCTCCCATATTTTACTTTCTCCCTTTTTCCAAACATAAAATTAGGTTTTAGATTTTGGAAGAAAAATAAAATAAAATAAAGTTTGAATTTAGAGTGAAATTGTAGTTTGAATGTTACCCTTAATTTAAAGGTAAAATCATTACAACATATTTGTCATAATTTAAATTTGAGGTGAAGTTATGATAAAAAGTTAAAATTAAAATAATTTTAATGTTTTTAAAATCGGACCGGACCGTTCCAACTGTGAACTGAAAATCGGTCCGGTCCAATTTGACATATAAACCTAGCAGTTGTAAAATCTAGTAAAACCGGTTTGAACCAAAAAACTGGAAAACCATATTGAACTAGTCAAACCCAGTTTTTGACTTTTTTACCTTTTAAATTTTTTTTTACCCAAGTTGTCTCCATCTATAATAATTACAATCACATGCATATGTATAAAGTTACTTATGGACTTGTACAAATAATTTAAAATAGTAGAGTTTCTTAGAAAAACTTAAAAATGGATAAAAAGATACATACTAAATTTAAAAAAAAAAATAATAAACTCATTTATGGCTTCAATAAATACAATAGATTTTTTACAATAGTTATCATATTAGTTAATTGATAAATTTTTAATTTTTTTAAATATCAATTACATTAATATTTATGAAAAGTAAACTATTTTATTTTTAAATTTATTTTTCTATTTATTCAATAAAAAAATAGTAATTACTTTGAAAAATGATAATAGAAATTTTAATATTAAATTAACATATCATAATTAAGAATATTATTTTTGAAATATATATAATAATGATTGTAAAAATAATTTTACAATTTAATTATACTATTATTATTATTATTATTATTATTATTATTATTATTATTATAAGATTGTCCATCAATATACTTCTTAATTTTATTGATAATAATCATTAAAATAAAAATAAAAAATATCTATTTATTTTTTAGTTTTAAAGTTTATGAATTGTGGTATAAAATTATAAGCCAACATACAATTTTTGTATTTGAGAAATTTTATTTGAGTATTGCTAAATAATTATAAACTCAAAATAAAGAATCCTCAAAAATCCGGTTTAATTGAGTCGGTCCGGTCCAACTACGACCTAATAATGACACCGGTTCAGTCTCCGGTCCGATTTTAAAAACATTGGACAATTCATAACATTTTTATAATTTCAGATTGAACAGTGAAATTTTCTAGAAGGAGAATAACATTTAAACTTCTTCATTCTTTATTTTCCACTCTATTCCCAAATAGGTGAAAATTACTATCCTTCTATATTTTTTCTTTCTCCCCTTAAAATCCAGTCTTTCAAACAGAGGATAAATGTAAAGTTGGAGCACTGTGTTTCCTAATAGAGAAAGGAAAAACTTAAAAAGGGGTGTCCATAAAAATTACACGTGCTTCCAAATAGAAGCAGGAAAATATCGGACACGCGTACTGGATGCCGACACACGCACCACGGACACAAACATCAAAATCCCATACGAAACAAATATAAGCTCATCCTACGTTACACGTGGGTACAGGTACGATCACTGGTTTGTAGTAAATTGTAGGTAACAAATGAGTAAAAGATTAACACGTAATCATCGAATAGTGGGGTAATGTACAGGTACTTAAAGGTACCTAAGTGGGACCCCGATAGTCCAAGCCAATACTATAATACTCTGCCGTGGCACCAACTCCCATTTATCACGCGCTTTAACTGTTAATCCAACGGTAAATTCAAGGCGCATTATTCATGTACCAACAACAAAATGAATCGTGAGATTAAATCTCTGAATAGGAGCGCGTGGCACCAACCTGGACCTACTTGCAATGATTTTGTACCCTACGGAACTGTTCTGATTTCTGAAATCTTATTTTATTTTATTTATTTACATTCAACAACGCAAAATACGCAATGTCGATTTGGCACGTTATCATTTCTATAAAATATGTTTAGATTAATTAATTTGCTAATAATATTCAATTTGTCCTTTTAATCCATTTTATTAGGAATTTTTAATTAGAAATTTTATTTTGGCTTATTTTTTAGCTAATTAACACTCATGAGAGAGGATAATAAAATATTTATTAATTTGATTTTCTATTAGTTCAAATATATTATTAAGGATAGCATTTGATTTATTATTAAAATAAATTAAAATAACATCAATTGAGATAATCAAATGCTAAAAATATAATGACCAAATAAAATCGAATGACGTATACTCCCAAGTCCCAAATGAAATAATCGATCGATTGTTGAAAGTAAAATAACAAGATGAATAATGAAATTAAATTAGCTGAAAAATCAAATGAAATTTTATTATAATAATTGGTGATTTTAGTCTATTCAACTTTTTAAAGAGAATTAAAATTGAAGAATTGATTTTTTTTAAATAAATCAAAAATGATTTTGCCAGATAATATAATTGAATCTTGTGTCTGTGTATGGTTTAACTTTCCGATTAGAATTAAAAAGGTTATTTTTAAATATTATTCTTTTTCACTTAGTGATGTAGTTATGTTTAAATCAAAAATTCTAATTAATATTTTTGATAGAAAATTTTCATTAACATTGGTCTGTAAATTTAATTTTTTAATAAAACATACATTTTCGTAGTTAAATTGAATATTATTCTATTAATTTATTATATTCATACAGTACTATTTTTTTAATTCCTAATAAAAAAAATAACTACAGCCCTCCTTGCACAAAATCATTAATAATTACTGGATTCACTATTCAAAGCATCACAGAGAGGACTCGGCCCCGCGTCTGTTTTAGAATCCAAGTAGACGAGTAAAGCAAGAGAATTAGATTTTTCTTCATTTTTTTAGTTTCACTTTCACACCGGATAGTATTTCTTTTTTCTATTTGATTATTGAAGAAGCTCTGATAATTTTCTAGGCAGGGAAATGGGAGCTTGTGTTTCGAGACCAAAGGGTAAGAAGGGATGTATTTGTTTACCATCAAAGAAGAATACGAAGAATGAGAATACTAGAAGAAGGAGAAGAATAGTTAAAAGGCGGGTCTCTTTTCGTAAAGTTGATAAGGCTGATTTTGTTAACCTATCAGATCGTTTTCACACCAATCTTGCTATTCAGGGTACATTTTTGTTTTTTTTGTTTTTTCCTTTTTTAATTTGAAATCCAGTAATGGGTTCTGATTTGGTGGTTTTGTTGAACAGGAAGCATCGATGCTGCTGGGTCTGATGCTGTTTCAGTTGTTGGATCTGAAAAGGAAGATGAGTTTTATAGTGTTCATGAAGGTTTGTGATTTTACTGCAGAAATTGCTGCAAAAATTTATTGTTTTTGAATTGATTAAGATAAAAATTTTATGTTTTTATGGGTTAAATTTCAGATGGGTTTTCAGTAATTGGGACTGAAAGTGTATTGAGCATTTCATCTCCAAGAGATTTTAATCACAAAGACCATTTTGAGGTTGCTAACGAGGGAAATTCTCAATCAAAGGACGCAGAGGAGGTGAAGGGTACAGTTAGAAATGGTGGGGTTGGAGGGGATGTAATGGAGGAGGGTAATCATTGTGGGATTCTTCAAAATACTTGCTTGCCTTGCCTTGCTTCAACTGTACCCTCTTCGGCTTCCCTTGACAAGAAAAGATCATTGAGTCCTGGAGGCACACCCATCTCTAGAAGAAAACCTTCTCTTAAACTTTCCTTTAAATGGAGAGAAGGACAAGGACTTGCTACTCCGACGTTAAGTGAGTTTCTTGATACCTTTCTATGTTTATACTTTTATATTGATTTGAATTTTAAGTACTCTAAGTGCGCATAATGTAACATCGCCCTTTTAACAATTTTTTACTGATTGCACATTTGTGTTAAAAGTGGAGAAGGTTTAGCTTTACAATGTTCAAGCAGGTTTGTGCCTCTTTAGCTGTCGACGAGCATGCCGAGAACAAAGCAATGTAGTCAGTGGAAACTTGTAAAGTAATTTTAGTCTTATATTTGAGCGCCAAGGAGCCTGTTTCTGTTTCCAGAGGATTAATGTGACCAAAAAAATAGAATGTAATTGAGATAGTAGCAAAATAATGTAATTTTTATGTTTTATTTTTATTTTTCAACACTCTGATGCAATGCTGTGTGCTTTAGGGTGGTTGCTCTTAAAAATATTTATTGATTGGTATGTGATAATTTAAATGACATCTCATGGGCTGTCCTTTTTCTGTTTCAGTTTCACCCAAGGCACTTCGACAAAAACCAATTGCTGGTTCTTCACTTCCATACTGCCCTATAGATAAGAAGATGCCTAATTGTTGGTCACCTATTGAGCCAAGTACTTTCAAAGTACGAGGACAGAACTATTTCAGGTGAGAGCAATCATTATTTAAGGTATTTAAATCATATCTATACCATAATATGAAGCTGACTCCCTTCATTGTTGTATCCTTCCTACTTCACTTCTATATGTCATAAATACCTTCTTCTTATCTTAATTTGTAACCGTTCTCAACTTCGTCCATAACATTTATTTATGGACAGCACCCTAATTAATATTCAATTTCGCAATTGGATAATATTAGTAGTCTTGTTCTGAATCTCCTGTAAGAATCTTTCTTGGAACCACATTTGTATTGCATTATTATTTTTAATCTGAAATTTGGATGTGAGTTAAAAGAACCACAGATAGGAAAAAATGCCTACCTATATGTGAAGTATAGGGCCAATGTTGCCTTATTGATAGCATAATATCATGTAGATGGCATCCACAATTATTTTAGTTTTTAACTTTCACTATCTTATTTTTATGGAGCTGAATTTAATATCGTTTTCCTTCTAATTGTTTGATAGGGATAAGAAGAAAGTTCATGCTCCAAGCAGTGCTGCATTTTATCCATTTGGAGCTGATATTTTCCTTTCCCCAAGGAAAATTCACCATGTTGCTCGATTTGTGGAGCTTCCTGTAATGAGTGCATCTGAGGAAGTCCCTTCTATCCTTGTTGTAAATGTTCAGGTAATTTTGAAAGTCATTTTTTTGCCTGAGTTTACTACTTCTACATCCCATCAGTATTTGATAACCAAAAAAAAAAAAAAAAAGAGAGAGAGAGAGAGAGAGAGAGAGAAATGCACTTTCCTGATATAGTGCATTACATTATACCCATTGCTAATGCAGAGACGCTGTAAATAAGTGTGGTTCTTGTTAAAGCACTAAACCTAAAATGTTCTTTGCCCATTAGGAATGCCAAGGTGTTTTTCGTGTCAAGTATTTTAAAGCATCTTCAATATGACATGAATTATTTTCCCTACAGGTGCCTTTGTATCCGGCTGCAATTTTTCAAAGTGAAAATGATGGAGATGGAATGAACTTGGTTATGTATTTTAAGGTTTCTGAAAGTTACTCAAAAGAGCTTCCCTCTCATTTCCGAGAGAATATCAGTGTAAGAATTGTGTCTCCACTTTTGTGCATGCTTATTGTTCATTATTATAGAAGTTTATTAAGGAGCTTTTGTCCTGTGTTTCTTTCCTTTACAGAGGTTAATTAATGATGAAGTGGAGAGGGTTAGAGGTTTCCCAGTTGATACAATTGCACCATTTAGGGAAAGATTAAAAATTTTGGGTCGACTGGCAAATGCAGAGGATCTTCAATTAAGTGCTGCTGAAAAGAAGCTTATAAATGCTTACAATGAAAAACCTGTTCTGTCACGTCCTCAACATGAATTTTATTTGGTAAATTTCCAATATCTTCAGAATTATTTTTCTGATGTTTTGTTGAACTACTTTTGACTAATTAGCCTTAGCTAAAAGAATATGTGGGATCAGTAGGAATTATTAAGTGGTTTACAATCTTCTTGAACAGCGTGATGCATGCCTTTTTAGCTACCTTTTACTTATAGGAAAAAAAAAACTATTAGGAACTATAGTTTATTTTTTTATGAACAAAAAAAAAAAAATTAGAACCATGTGTTTTATTTGGATAGAATCCAGTGAGAATGTATCTCATTCTTATGTTCACTGTATATGCTGGGCTGGACAGATGCAACATGTACATACGTAGAGTGTTTTACGTGCCAAGCATCCTGGCCTGATTTAGCGCATTATTTCCGAACTAGTAATAGCATATTAGATGGTCATATGGATTTTAGTATTTCTCAAGCATCATCTATTTCTTTATTATTTCCGTGTTTATGAATTATGAGACTTCTAGCAGATTCGTGATTGGATTAAATTTACTGAATTGAGCATAAGTTTTCTACCTAATCTCCATGGGGTCCCCTTCATATGAAGAAACCTAGGAATGCTTAATAACCAAAAATTTTGCTAATGTAACCAATGATACTAATGGAACCTATAAATGTAACTGCAGCAAAATTTATCACATCAATACTGGAAGAAATCTTGAAAAAAGAATATCATTATTGTTTTCTGAGGAAACTGCTCTTTCTCTAGGGCTAATTGTATAGTTGACTGTTGGCAGAATTATTACAAATTTTCTAGCATTGAAGTCCTGCATGACTTGAAGGACAAGATAAAGTACAGTTTTTATATTAATTCCATGGCATTGAAGTCCATGCAATTTTTATTAAGAGGGTAAAGTAATATAAGAAGGTAAAATAATTCTTACTTGTGTTATATTTTTAATATTCTTGCAGGGAGAAAACTACTTTGAGATTGATTTGGATATGCATAGATTTAGCTACATTTCTAGAAAAGGTTTCGAAGCATTCCTTGACAGATTGAAGCTTTGCATCTTGGATTTTGGCCTGACAATTCAGGTACATATTTTTATCAAAAGATTGCAAGCAAGGCGAAGTTATTGTTGTTTGAACTTCAATTTTATGCATGCCCTGATTTTATCTTATAATTTTTAAACAGGGATACAAAGCTGAGGACTTGCCAGAGCATATGTTATGTTGCGTGCGTCTGCAAGAAACTGACCACCGTAAATACCAGCAATTGGGGTGCTGAAAAGCCCTTTTGCAATCTAGCAAGGGCCTTTATACTGAAAGGTTTCTTGATCAACAAAAACCTATGTGAGACACAAATTCTTTCGTTTTCCCATATTTCATAACCTACTCCTGGTGCATTTGCCAGTTGAAAGGTATATCTTGTGGCCTCTATTTTTAATTTGAGTGCCTTCATTTGTTTGTATAGATACTAACTTGAGTGTATAGTTGCGTCCAAGAGTAATGGAAATCAAAGACAGGAAATATTTACTATTGTGCGTCAACAATTCAGACTTGTGTTATTTTATGATTCCGATAATAATTGCTGTACTCATTTTTTCTCAATCTAGTATGATGCAATTAAACGTTCTATGGTTTTAAGGACATATAGCCGGCTCCAACTAGTTTGGAATGTTGTTTGTTTTAAGGATATCTGCTTTCTGCAACATGTTCTTTAAGACATGGGATATTACGGATGTTAGCTTTATGTTATCTTGCAATTTGTTTATTTTTCTTAGAACAGTGACCCTGTAAGGAATATCAATAGCAACATTTCTCAAAAAAAAAAAAAAAAAAAAAAAAAAAAAAAAAAAAAAAAAAAAAAAAAAAGACGTTTCTACTAAAGCAAAAAACAATAACAATGTAATTAAAATTGCTGATAAGAAGAATTCAATAGTGCTAGTTGAAATCTCTGGAAAAAAAAAAAAAAAAAAAAAAAAGAAGGCATACAAGAATTATAAGATGGATAAACAGTGCATCTTATAATTATTATTATTTATATTCAAAATTAAAGAACTAAATTAGATTAACTCAAATAATTTATAAATACACAAATCAAAATTGGCGGTTTACCTAGGAAGTCCGTAATTAACTTAACCATGAATAAAGACAATTCGTCCAACTCAATCCATTACGTTTGTCTGGTAAGCATATGATATGCCTGCAGAATTTATGTATGTAACTGCTAAAAACTCCATTTTAAATTTATGTGTTGTTAATTTATAAAATCATCCTTACTTAATATCCATTTTGCTGAATAGTTTTCATTTTTTGTAATATGGAAAAGAGAACAGTAGGAAAAATTGAATAGATTTTCTAAGAATGTCCTTAAAAAAATGGTGCAGAATGGTAAATGAGTCACCAAGAATATAATTTCATGGATCAATGGCAAAAAATAACAAGTTTCATGTAAAGAGACGACTGAACTCAAGAGGCAAATGAAAATATCCAAAAAAATGCATGCTGCTGGAGAATTTACAAAATTTATGGCGGCAAAAATGAAAAAATTGCAAAAATTAATAGGAAAAAAAAAAAAACACTAGGTTGCAGAAGACCCTACACAGCGCCTAAAAATTCCTAAGACATTGCACCTTTGATCCTTATTTTCATGTTTAGAAGGCGAAATCCGAGCCAAGGCGGAGGATGAAGATGAAGAACTGGAACTGCTAATCTCCCTAATGCTTCTTTCATGACATGCTTCCTCTTTCAAGAGTAAATCTTGGCTTGGACCTGGCGGTGTGCCTAAATATCCAGACGGCGGCCCACTGGTTTTCCGATCAATTTGAAGGTTGTCCCAGACGCGTCCAGAGGAGCCCTGCCGTCTGAAAGAAACCGATGACCTCTGCAATGTACTGCTACTCATATTGTTTTTATTTGTTGGGTTATTCTCTATTTGCTTATCCTTTTTTCCCCCCTTTCTTTTAACTAACATAACCGTTTTTTGTTTTGGAGTCAAAATTAGTTATATAGTTTGGAAGAAAGAGAGAGAAAAAGGATAATTCTCAACCACTTTATTAATCCTACATTAAAAAAAAAAAAAAAAGATTAGAAGTTTTGTATATAACTAGAAAAGTTCCAAGACTCTAACTAGTGGATTAGCAGATAATTAATTAATAAATGGGTAGATAATTTTTGTTTAACACATAATGATAATAGAATTGTGATTGACCACACATTTTTAATGTTGCTAGTACTATATTTAGGTATTAACAGAACTATTAATCACTTGATTTCACTGTATAATTTCATAATTTCTTATTTTTTCCCCTGGTCTTAGAGCTATCTTTTAGGTAATTGACCATCTATTTGTTTGTGGTATCACTTTACTTCAGAAATAAAAGGAGGAAGGAAAGAAAATGGAGAGCAAGGAATTTTTTTTTTTTTTAAATTTGTGTTCTTTACTTGTGCTTGGTGTACATTGGGATATTGTTACAATTTTTTCTATTTTTCTTCAATTTGAACAAAAAATTTTGGAAGAAAAGTAATAGTTTTATTTTTTTCCTCTTTCCAAATAAGGGAGTTAAAATTCTTTATTTTCCTCTCTTCATTTTTTTCCTTTTCACTAAATATACAAAAAAGGAAAAAAAATGATTTTATCCCTACGTTTTGCATAATTAGCTATTTTATTTTTGCATTTTCAAAAAAAAAAAACTATATTATTTTTACATATTAAAAATTATACTGTTTTATCTTTGTAGTTTATATTAAGCGAAGTTATACTTCCATTATCTGAAATTTAAATCGTTAATGGATTCAAACTACACTGATAAATAATATGATTTTAAAATACAAGAACAAAGTAATTAATTTTGTAAAAATATAAGGACAAAAATAAAATTTTTATTATATAATATATCTATCAATAATATTAAGAGATGGGTCATATATCTCTGCACTTACCCGGAATAAACACAAACATATAGATTAATATTAAAATAAATATAAATTCATATAAAAAGTCTGCAAATTATTAAGAATTAATCTATCAAAAGTCTTCTAAACTACTATTTTATAAAAACAATATCTTCTCTTACTTTTCTTAAAAAAATTTTTTAATAATCAAAAGAAGAATCTAAAAGCTGAGGAAATTGTGAACCCAATTCTCTATCCTTATCCAAGATACCATCCACAAATGAAGTTGCAGCAGAAGATGAAGAAGCAGCCTCACCACAATTATTTCCTTGATAATTACTATTAATTACTCCATATCCATTTCCATTAAAAAACTGATCATCATCATTATTTCCACTTCCATTACATGTATCCTGTTCTTGCTGCTGAAATTCTGCAGATATTACTGGATCGCTTAGCAGAAACTCGCTCCATAAACAGGGAGAAGGAGTTACTACTGCAAGTTGCGGATATGGAGAAGAAGATGATGAACAAGAAGAGCTTACTTCATTGTAAAAATGAGGTTGCATAATAAAACTGTCTCGAAGTTCATCATTTTTCATTAGGTTAGAGCTTGATGAGTATCCAGTAGTAGTTAAGACAGAAGAAGAAGAGGAAGGTTCTGGTTTGGAAATCATAATCACATCATTAGAACTGTTGTTTAAGGCATTATTAGTGAAAGAACCAACTTGGTTTCCTGTAGTGTTTGAAGAAATTCCACTAATTTTACCATAATCAGATAAAATTTGTGAGAAGGGTTTATGGGTTACAGGATCAATTCCCATTTTGGTAAGTTTCTTTCTAAGTTTAGTATTCCAATAGTTTTTGACATCATTGTCCGTTCTTCCTGGAAGTTGCTTTGCAATTAAGGACCACCTGTTTTGTCATTAAACTTGCATTAGTAACAGAAAATTGATGACTTCAATGAGTTGTTAGTTAAGACAGTTGTATGTCTATTGTCTAGTTGGTAGTTAGGTTTGTTATGATTTTTATAGGTGATTTTTTACACACTTTTTCTAAAGTCTTTAAATTAAGAGCATCTACATCCGGTCATCAATCCAGGTAAGTGGAGTTATAGACCCGGTTTAGGTAAATTTTTTTCTCATCTAATAATAGTATATAGAGAAAAAAGCTGGTACAAATATATAGAAAAAGATATTCACAAGACAAAACAAATTAATGAAAGTAAATTGGAAAAGTTCACAAGAAACTGGAAGAAAAAAGGTGAATTGAATGATGTTCAGACAAAAAAATTGTTTCTTGCTTGGAAAAATGGAGATCTAAACAAATAAGTAAAAACGGAAAAATAAAATAAAGGAAAAATGGAAATGAAAGGCAATAAAAAAGAAATGAAGTGCAGGAAACAAAACCTGGTACCAATAGCTTTATGAAGATTAATAATAAGCTCTTCTTCCTGAGGAGTGAAGTTGTCATGCTTGAGGTCAGGCCTCAGGTAATTTGTCCACCTAAGCCTACAGCTTTTCCCACATCTATTCAGCCCTGAACTCAAAAATTCAACCACATATATAATTAATAAATGTATTATACTGTGAAATTTCCAAGGAAAACTAAAAAAAAAAAAAAAAAGGAAAAAGAAAACTAACCCCCCAAAAATAATGAAGTCCTTAAATCTTAGGGTTACTTTTAGTTCACTTCAGAATTTTAAGTTCAAGATTCTAGTCCGGTCTAGGCTAAATCAAACATCCCCTTAGTTCTGCTGAAAGAAAAGAAAAGAAAAGAAAAGAAAAGAAAGGAAAAGACCTGCTTTCTTAGGCACCAAAGTCCAGTTGCCAATGCCATGGTTAGATACATAAGCAAGAATCTTAGCATCTTCTTCTGCAGTCCAAAGGCCTCTCTTCACATTGGATTTATCACAGCAAGGAGGTCTTCCCATTTGAGCAAAAATGGTGAAAAAGAAGAAGAAAGAGAATGATTATTAGTTATGTAATGGTGATGCAATTCCAAGCTTTTTGTATCTATAGCAGTTTTAAGTACATGTATAGCGTAATGTAATTAATAAAAGTTAAAGAAGAAAAAAAAAAAAAGATTGAAAGCCAACGTTTAACTAGTGAAGAGGCATGAAAAGCATGCAATTGCCTCCAAATTAGCAGCAATTGCATGATTATTTTCATCTTTCTCTTGGAAAAAACATAATTTTGACATGACTTTCACTCCACATGTGCTTGGATTTTCATTTACAAGTTCGTTTTGAGTGAGTTAATTAGTTATGATAATATATAGTTTTTTCTTCTTTTTTTTAATTATTTGTTGTCTGTGTCACAAACAAATGTACTTTCACACCATAATAATATATCAGCATCATCTCAGGATGTTATTTCCAGTGAGATTTGTTATTTTTGAATCTTTGTGGGTTAGGTTCATAATAGGTGTCTACTCTAGCAGAATCTTGTTTTTTTCTTTTCTAAAAATAATGAAGATTGCTAATCAGGTGGTGGTTTGGTTAGTCTTCTCACTTACATGAGGAGTGAGAGATTTTGAGTTTGAGACCTCTCGATCATAATTGTTTTCACTGATTTGGTGAACCAAGGTAAGGGCTACTCCCACTGTTGTGTAGCCCGCAGTGTTATTTTGGCCCATAAAAAGCCAGAATTGAATTTAAAAAAAAAAAAGAAGGTTAATTGCTAAAAGTTCCTTGACATTCTTCGTAATGTATATTTGGCCCTTAATAATGCTAGATTAGCAATTTTATTCCTTGCAAGAAATACAGCAAAGAGGAAGTACAAGATTTTAAAGGAGTTTGCAGGATTAAAATGTCGAAATTTAATAATTTCGAGACTAAAATGCAATTGATTAATATATTTAACATTTTGAGAATTAATCATACAATGTTCTTGCTCCATTTTTAAATATTTGTCATATTTTGAGGAAGTACTATGTTCCCAAATATCTGTCACATTTGCGGATTTTATATATAATAAATTACTTTTTTCATTTTTACTCTTTGTATATTATACAAAGACCAATAGTGATTGCTTCACTTTTTCGATAATTTATTATAATTTGTACAAATTCAAGGTATTATGAACAATTCACTCAACAATTTATTGTTAACTCTGACGACAATTTATTGTTAACTCTGACGAGTTGAATGATTTTCTCAAGGGACATAGAAAACTCAAATGTTACAAATATTTAGAAATGGAGGGAGTAATTAAAAATTTTATAATAACTAAGTACCGAGTCAATAATAAATCTCAGGGCTAAAATTGCCAATTTTAGAACATTAAGGACTATAATGCATACTGAGGCGAACCTCGGGAATTTTTTTTTTCAAGTAACACGAAAAATTAATTTTGAAAGAATTTATTAGATTCACCAAATATGCAGGACTATTGCATGATAGAAAAGTTGCAAACAACACAAGAACATTCATGCTTCTGATGACAGAAGATAAAAATAGGAAGAAATTATTTAAATTTGACACTTTCATTAATGAAATTTTTCGTATAAGATGTGTCTCAACTACTATGCAATGACAGAACAACCATTTAGTATCTACAGCTTTAATGTATGGATCCTGTCTGTGTAAAAGAACCAAAAAACTAATAACTGGGTAGAGAACTTCCTAGGAAGCGGATATGCACTCATTGCAGCTTTTCCGGCAGTAGCCGTTCTGCCCAACCATATAGAGAGGGTTCTTCTTGCATTCACCTGCCTTCATCCACATAGGACAGTTCGGATTCCTATCAACACAGTCATCCTGTCCGTGCTGCTTCAGAGATTTCTCGAAGGACCTGACGTGAATCCATTTGGTTGCAGACCACTTTTCACCCTTAATAACCGGACAGCTCCCATGCAAGCTGTTTTGGTCAGTAGTTGCATCAGGATGCAGACTGAAGAACAGCAAAGCATCGCCTTTATAGGGTTTTACTGTAAGGACATATATAGTTGACTTTATAAGGAACTGTACAAAGGGGATCAAAAAGCTAACAGTTATAGCATGACAAACTAAAAAATATAGCATAACTGAATCACATCTATTAAGTCTATAGAAAGGCTTTGGAAATGCATCGTAACCATCCACCAGATTCCTTGATTGGAGAAATTAATGCCACAATGGCAGTGTTTTGAAATCAGAGCTCCAATCCTTTTTATTTTATAAAGGAATCTTCCAAACTCTACTAAATGCAACTTGCAAAAAAGTTTTGAGTGAGTTTAGTCACAACAATAATAGTTGACACCTCAAATAATATGGAATTGAGTTGCAACAGATGAAGGCAGAAGGTGAGAAAAAGGCACAAGAAAATTTTTAGATCAGACAAACCATGATCAACCGATCAAATAATCTTCACCTAAAAAATTCTAACACAGATAGGCAATTTGCTATTTGACTGCTGAAGATGATAAATGAGGAAACAGAACGACTCTCTACCAAGGGGAAAACAAAAGCTTGAAGGTAACAGAATCCAAAGTGGATCTAAAATTAATTCATGCATCTGCCAGGTGAAAAGATTGTGTATGTATAACTATGTGACTCAATCCACATTAACTACAGCACATTCGAGGTTAAACATTATAACTAAATATTCAGAATTGAGACTACATCTCAAAAATCGTACCTGAATAGCCATTTTTAGCACACTCAGACAAGCTACTATCGTTTGGCTGAGAATTTTTCACCTGTAGAAGACATGCAATTTATAGTTGGTTTGAGATAGAACAGAAAGGATAAAGAAACACGAAAATCAGAAAATTATACTCCAGAGAAGTTGTACCTCTGCATTGGGGAACACTGTTTCTCCACCTGTCTCAACATCAGACAAATACATCAGTACAGTTGCAATCCGGTGGCCACCCAGCTCTTGATTAGCCTTGTCATGAAAAAAATCAAAATGGGGTTCATACTTCTGACCATGCTCATAGTGCAGTATTTGCATGGACTCTCCATTCTCTGATCAGAAAAGTAAAATATGAAGCAAAAATCCTTGCTCATATAAGTCACAAACAGTGAAAATCACATGAAAAATACCTTCTGGGAGGAAAGCCCATGCAGCAATCCTAGCCTCAATATCAGCAACAATTTCATCCTTCAAAATAAAAAACACCATTTAAGCCTCAGAAATTCAAGGGGTTACCATAGAGTACTTCAGAAATTACAAGTTATTTCTTTATACAGTCACATTTATCATCCAATGTTTGTAAAAATGATAAGAATGAATATGTACAGAGTTCTCATAGTGAAGGAAAGGCTCATGAGATATATGGTGCTGATATTTGATAAGTAGCATATAACCAGCTAAGATATTAGAAGAATAATATGGGGTGTTGCTAATGAAGGTGAAATTGTCAAGAGCTTGTTAGTAATATTTCAAAGTATTAGATGTGTAACACAGACTATATGGTTTTTCTGATCTTATCAGACAATGCTACCAACAAATAACCTAAATGGACATGGATAGCAAGAAAGCCTAACAAAAACTAGAACTAGTCTCTGATGTTCCAAATTATTTAGGTAATCATACAAGTTACTTCAGTTCATGAAAGAAAAATTATAGAAAATACTTGGAAATGGTTAATTAAATAAGAAGGCCATTCATTAGTTACAAATTACAACTACAAGCAAGAAAAGTTGGGCCATGCTTTGTCCCAATTCAAGTTTGATTTGGTGAAACTTATCATGCTTATTTTTAAAGCAAACTAAACTGATTATTCACTTGCAGGTTTAAAGCCTAGTGGAGTAAGAGTTCAAGAGATCCTCACCAAGTCAATTACATAAACTTAGCCAACACCAAAAGGTTAGAACAATTGCAATCGAAGGTTTATAGTTTCAGATCATATATTCTCATATGCATTCATGCAGAACTTTTATAAGACATGGGAAAAGAAACTTCTGTCTTCAAAGGCAAATATCCTCCATGTTTTAAATTTCATTTTATGTGAGACAATGGCGTTAACTCAATCTATATCAACAATAAATTAAACTCACAAATGAGCCTAGTAACAAATGCATTCATGACATCGTTTTGAAGTACATTACGAGTCTAAACAAGTCCAACAAGTTTAAAAATTAATCTATTGATAATGTTAATGAACAAACACAAAGAAGTCATTGGCATGCTGACCTCCAAACAATTCACAGATCCCTTGAACCAAGAAGAATTACATGAGATTTTACGGGGATAACATGTCAATTTCCAACTTACACATCACGAATAAAATTTCTTTAAGAAGGAAGAACCATCAATTAAAAATTTGAATGTTTTCGACAAAAATTTCCTGACAAGCAATTACTGAAAAACACGATTGATTCAGTTGAAGTCATTTAATGAAGGCTTGGTGGGTTGGGAACTGATTTAAAAGAAAATCTTCTCCAAAATGTGTCTCATCATGAATAAAACTTCTCAATTTGTCATGTCCTTCTACAAAAATCGAAGACATATTGCTTTAGACTTTGCAGAGAGAAGGCAAGACCTCAATCCTGTTGGACTCTTAACAGTTGATTTTGTAGGATGTAGTAGAAAACGAAGGGAATGTCTCCAGTGAATGACTTACTCGTCTGTATAAACTTATCATTTTCTACCATCCTATGCTAGATACCCTCACCTCCCACCTCCAGCGCCCAAATGCTGTAAGAGACAGTCTTACCATATCAAATGCAAATACAGCACCAAAACTTTCGTATCAGGAAGAACATCACAGAATTAAAGGGAATGTATGAAACTAGTTAATCCTCCACAAGACAAGTGCCATAAAAGTACTGACATTGGATTATTTGCCAATGAAATTGCAGCCATCAAGAATAGTTAGCACATCCAGCCCAGTCAATTTCAGTTGACAGATACAAAAGAGTATATGATACAATCCAAATCTCATTAAAAACTTTATGAGGTCAAACATCAGCCACAGGATTATTGCTGCCTTTGCTATAAAAGTCTATTAAGAATGAGGATGGATATCAACGTAATCTGCACATGACATTTAAGTATGAAGTTTCACAAAAGAGTTTTTTCTGTCCATGTTCAGCTGTTCCAATTCAATAAACACTAACTGAATCATGTGTTCCCAGTTGAATATACTCTAAACATTACTATATTCTTCAGATTCTTAAAATCATATCAAATTTCTTTGTTCTATATCTTTTAACTCCCAATAAATCCTTATTTACAATCACTGTAGCACTCTGACTCCCAAATATTGCAAAATAATATGCAGACATCAATTAATCAATTTCGCAGTCAATATTACACCAATAATGACCCACCACTGATCAAGAAAGAGAACCAATTTCCACATACCTGAGCTTTACTGAGAAACATGCCAGAGCTTGTTCTCACTTCACTCTCTATACTCTTTCCAGATTCATTATCAGCAACCATTGATTTCTCAAGCTTATCCTTAGCCTACTCACCCAAAAATCAACACAAATCAAGAAATATTAAATTACATCCAATTACCTCCAAATTCAATCACAAACTCAGCTTAATCTTTAAATCATCTGCAAATCAGAAATGTCAAAATTAAAAATCCGAAACTGATTTACGCAACAAAAAATTGAATGCTAACCAGATTAATGAGATGATCACACTCATCATGAGATAAAAACCCCTTGTAAACGAAAGCCCTATTAAGATCAAAATTCAAAATAACAACAAATAAGTTAAAATACAAATCCCCTCCATACAGCGTCAAATTATAAACACATGGCAATACAGATACCTGGGACGCCATGAGAGTTGAGTAACTCGAGAGGGATCAAAAGCATTAGAAAATACACCTTTCTTCAATCGTAAAACCGATCCACGCCTAAAAACCACAACAAACGGAAATAGTATGCATACATAACAAGACACAAAAAAAACTTTTATTTGCAGATGCATAAAAAATAGAGAGACTTACATTTTGTTTTCTCCGAGCCATCCAGGGATTTTAATGGACAAACAAGGGAAAATTAGGAGGAAACAAAGAGAAAGCGCGAGAAAATTACGAGACTCCATAAAACAAAATTATAGCTTTGCTTCAATTTTTTGCAATCTCAGCAATTGAGGAATTAAACTGTTTGGCAAGGAAGAAAAAGAAGGAAAAGGCGGATCAAAAGAGAGAAAACGAGTTCAACGCTAACAAGTTTTAGACATTTAAAGGTCTGCGCAGAGTTGAATTAAGACAGATTTATTGGGCGCCCACTGAATTGGTCGCAGTTTGTTGCTCAGTATAAATGTCAACATGACGGAGAAAAGTGCAATGTGGTGTATGTACTTTCTGTAAGTTTCTCGCGTGGGGAACGGATTGATCAATAGTTTTATTTTGGAAGAAACAGAAAAAATTAGAATCACTGATTTAGGATATAATTTTGACTTTTATATGAAATAAAGTTAATTACGATCTTTATATTTTTATAATGACTCGTATTTGATATGACGTGAGTTGTACGTTGACTATATTCGTTATATATTTATTTTTTATTTATATAATATTAAAGTATAAGTTTATTTATATTAAAATAAATATAAGTAGTTAATTTGAATTATATTTTATTGTACAAATTACTTGCTATATTACTTCTTATGTACTTAATTCTATTTTTATATAATGAAGTGGTCTCAAAAAATAGTTCAACATATTTCTTAGACCTAATCCTTTAGTCCCTAAATCAAATCATCATTCAATCTTCAACCCTTGCCTCTCAACCTCAAATCAATATCTATATACAATTATAATGAAAAATAATTATAACTTATTTTATACTGCTAGATAAAAGAAAATAAACGAGAAGATGATATGAATTGATAATGGAAATTCCTTTGGTTACAGTCGCAGTATTACTTATCTAGTGTATCAGAAAAAGTAATATATGCACATGCACACAAATTTTTGAAATCCGAAAAGTGACCAGAACAGAAATATATAGTTCTAATTTTTTTCTAGTTTTCTAAATATTTTTTTTAAGTCAAACAGATTTAGGATAGAAAAGAAAAAATAACAAGAAAACTAAAAATGCTTAATCATCAATATGTTTGTTGCAAGAGAGATATAAATCTGTTATTAAATTAAAATGATAGTAGTTACAAATTATTTAGTAACGAAAAAGGAAATAAAAAATTATTATCGAGAATAAAACTCTTTCAAAACTCACTTAACAAAAAAATGTTTCAATATATATGTCACGACCCATTTCCATGGACCGGACCGGCACTAGGACCTGGGTGGGCTTAAGGCCCCCGAAGCCCGTAGTAAGCCTATATTATGCAAATCTCATTTACTATTCATAACTGTGGATACAGGCCCAATAATCTATTTCAATTATGTATCACTAGTACAGTTCATCTACAACCCACTAGAATACAATTGCGGAACTCTACCTGTACATTTACATCATCATTTATTTATCGTTTACAGTCTTCTATACTTATGTCTCAACTCCATAGGATTTTTCTTTCTTCTATTACCTGGAAAAAAAAATAGGCAGGCAGGAGTGAGCGCCAAACTCAATGAGTAGGGTTAGATAACCCTCTCACCCCACACAATCATACAGATGCTAAAATATTTTTATTTGTTTATCGATTAAATTTATGATCATGCAGTGTCACACAAATGACAATACAACAGCAACCACAATTATTATCACCTTCATATAATCACATCACGTGGAAATTAGTCAGTGGCACCACCTGAAACCCCAACGAGCCGTCCTCACACATGGCTCGCCCTCTCATACATGTGCACCAGGGAGCCGATCCCCCATACGGCCAACTGGTCTAATCCTCACTGACCAGTCCTCTCATTGTTTTTCCATTCTCTCTTTTCTTTTCCATACCAACAGGAGGCAACCCGGTGGTCTCCATCCAATCTAGATCATCAAGTGCTCACAACAGGAGGCCACCCTGCGGGCTACAATCAAATCTAGATTATCAGGTGCGCAACAACAAGATGCCATCCTGTGGTTTTCCATACAATCCATATCATCAGGTGCACACGGGGGCGCCGATCTCCCATTTTCCCGGCCGACGGTCAACTATCACATCATATTCAGGATCCATATCACAAACCGTCCTCACAAACCCATGGTGGTCCACTTCATCCCAATTCCACACAAACAAGGCACAACTGACACGTTGAGGCGCTGCTCCTGCCGACGGTGCTCGCCTGGACAGAGGCTAAGAAGAACGGCGAGCGACAGTGAGGAGCGGCAGTGGCGCGCGATGGCTCCGCTTGAACTGGTGGAGGCGCGATCTGCTTCTGCCAGCAACGGAGTCGCAGGCGCAGGAAAGAAAAAGAAAGAAAGAAGAAAAAGAAGAAGAAGAGAGGAGGAGGAGGAGGTCGCGCGATCCAAGGGAAGGAGAAGAGAAAAGAAAAAAAAAGAAGGCGTTTCTAGAGGGTTCTGGGCCATTCCGGTTCGATTCGAATCGGTTTGGTTCAACTCAATGATTTAGCTCTATTTTTGTTTGACTATCTGGTTTTTCTCTTGGTTTCAAGAAACTTTAAGCCAATTTACGGTTCCTGTTTATCAACAATTAATTATTTACTGAATAACCCCATTTTAGTCTCTTTAATTTGATTTATTTAATTAATTTAATTAAATTTAGGATTACTAATCGGTAAATCTAATTTTTATTATTATTTTAAGTGTTCCAATATCGATTCTAAAAAGTTTAAATTATTTTCAACTAGAAGTTCCGATAACTTGTTTTGGGCTTGAGCCCAACTCGCAATTTAGGCCCAGATTAAAATTACTCGGCACTGAAGCCCATACAGTCGCAAATTCAGATTTTTGATTTATTAAAAATTCAAAAGTTTTGAAAATAAAAATTCAGGCTATTACAATCTCCCCCCCTTAAGACAATTCGTCCTCGAATTGAATATAATACGTAAGAATGAGAATGAACGCATGGGGAATTTTAAAGTCACAAGAAATTGCTTACCAAGGAGACAGCTCAAAAGCGAAAACACAGATCGAGGAAAGGCAGTGACTGGGGTATTTTGAGTGTACTTCTACCGCCAATTATCATATTTAGAACAAAATTTCATTCAATCTATATAGTACCACCTATCTGAAGCTTATAAGAAACTTTATTACCGAAATCGCCATTACTATCATCGAACAGTTACTGAAATCTTTAGAAAATCGTTCTTTAAATAAATAGCTTTCATCTAACCGAGTTTAGCAATAAATGTATAATAGTAATAATAATTTGATTTGAAAAATTAACTTTTATTACGCATTCATTTATGAAAACCAAAGATAATATTTACAAAAGCAAAGTCATGTGAAATTCAATTTATTTATAATGAGAATTGACTCATTTAATTTACATATGTTATGGCCAAATTGTTTACTAATCAAGGTTGAAAAATTGTTATTTTAATCCAAAATTTTAAGAAAATTCTCTTGTAATTTTTCGTTGTCCACACTTTCTATTTAATCGTCGTCCTTACGTCTACTACTTTTTACCATTTATCATTTAACATTTATCTTAACAAATCTCTTAAGTCTCGACTTTAGCAAATCTCTAATTAGCATCATAATACGTAAACTAATTGTTTCACTTTTCATCAAAGTTTTAGAATATAATATCAACTTATCTATCTCACCTGTCTTTAGTTCATCAGTCTTTCTCTTATTTAAGTCTAGCAAGGTATTTATAACTTCCTTAGATTTATTCATTTAACCTTATCGACTCTAGTTTCTCAGGTTAGCACAAGGCCACCTGGTGCTATTATCTCAACCTCAACTAATATCAACTAATAACTGTACATTTCACTAATTTAATAACTATTTTCGAACTTTCCTCTTGAAGTTTAATTGTTTAATACATTTATGGGTTGTTTACATCTACTACTGTTATCATTTTCAGATAGCCCCCTAATCAATTTAAGTCAAAGCATTGTCTCACAGAAGGGTCAACTTCGAATATTCTTTTTCTTTACCGACAACCATCCTGCCAAGATTTAAATTAATTAATTTTAATATTTATCGAAGAGCCCGGAGAAATCAATTGTTACATGTGTAAATTGTATGTTATTAACATATATATATATATATATATATATATATTTTTTTTTTTAACTCTAAAACGTCCCATAAAGTTGAATAATTTTCTTATGATCTGGTAAACTACCTGAAAGTTTAAATTTAAACATCAAGTATCTCTAGTTCTGATTTGTCACAATTCATTACAGTCCATAAGGCATAGTACTAAAAATTTCAGTTCTTAACGTATCTATCTTTAAGTTTTATTGATTTCTATTTCTTATTCTTGAGAAAATTTCTGCCTCGTCAGATTTATTTGTACTAATAGTCTACAATACTAGCTATCTCATGTGAATTTCATCGAATGTGTCTACTAACTAAGGATTTTGAGTAATTTAAGAATCCTCATTTATTAATACTTCCACTGTACATTGTTTCACCATTAGATTAATTGCTGATTCAAAATTCGACTAATGAGTTGGCAACTATATTCTAGGTTGACCATTCTATGGGTAACTGACTGTATATATTAAAAACAATTTAAAATTTTTTTTTTTTTTTTTTTTTTTTTTTTTTTGTTCATTTTAATCTTTCTTTTATCCTTCATATCTTCTTAGTGTACCCAATCTCATTTAAGTCTTATCGTAAAAGAGCTTAATTATGGGTACATGAATCGTAAAACTAGCATTCTACACGAAATGGAATTCCATCCTAAGGTCATTACTTCTTAAATGTCCTTAGTCTAATTCTTCAATCTCTACTTCAGCATGAGTTATCTTTAACCTTTATCCCTTTCCAAATGTTATTAAATCTTTATTTCATTCTATTTAGCACCTCGATCTAATTTTCGTACTTAATTCTTTAAAGTAGATTTTATATAAGTTTTCTTATAAGTAACTTAGATTAATAAATGATATTAGTCCTTTCTACAGAACTCTCTACCTAGATACATCCAATTACCTTAATTTGTTAAGTTTGTTTTCCTATAGCATGCATGTTTCTTTCCATTTGAATTTTATTTATTTATTCATTTATTATTATTGTTATATATATATATATATACTCTGATTAATTCATTCCCTATTTACGATTTAAAGTTATTCATCATCTTCTACATTCATTTTATTATAATAGATTCATGAACTTAGTCTAGCCCATTAAGTATCCCATATGTGCTAGGATCTTAATTATATAATGTCTAATAAATTTATTACAAACTGAACTTTCACCTTATTAATTTTTTGATTATACCAACTATCCCTTCATACTAATTTCTACAAAGGAAGTTTTACCTGCTTCTTTATCTTATTCAGTTAGTCTGCCTCACCTCAGTATTACCTATCCCGTTAAAATTATTTTCTTCACCTGTAATCACATAATTAATTTACCTTCTTTTATTTTGCTTTAATTACTCCATTTAAATTTTGTATAGCGAGATTTGCCCAATCAAGTACCTTTTATTGTACTTAGACACAAATTATTGTTTCCATGTCTAACTCTATTTAATTTTTCCAATAAGTCTCTATTCTCCTTAAGGTTATACTTAAGTAATTTACAAATTTTCTCTTTTTACATCCTTAAGTTTCGCCTTGGTTAGTTGAGGATTTCTTGTCTAGTATGATTATTTGTCCTAAATCCTCCTTTACTAACCCTTAATTTAATGTAAATTACAATTTCCACTTTGTAATCCCTAACCGTAACATTTCTAAAATTTGATTTCTATATTAATTGAAATTATCATTCAAATTCATATTCCATGCCATTAATTATTAATTTATCATTATTGATTCTGTAAGCCTAATTTAGTCCTCGGGATAGACAATATGATAAAAATAAATCAAACATGCAATCATTGTGAGTAATTTAAAATTCTAAAATCAAATAAATTTGTGACATGCCGACAGAACAATAAAACCAAAAAAATTAATTGCAACTTCAAAACAATTTCTAATAAGCAAATAATAAAACATTTTTCTCAAATCATAGTTCAAATAAATTCACTTTCGTATTGTCTTTAAAACTTCGAATTCTTTTCTAAATTATTTCAAATAATTTTCGAAGCAGTGTCTCTTGTCGAATCATGGTGTACTGGGTGATCAGGCCATTACACCAATTTTCAACTGATCTTCTGCTTCAAAATTGGATGGAGGGGACTTAGCAAAACTCAAAGTATTTATTTTATAAACGTCAGTTACCCAAACATTTTTATAATTTACTATTATTTATGTATCTTTAGTTCTCATCCTAAGTTTCATATAGATTTCCTTCCATCCTCGTGCACGATGCGTCCACCGGCACTAAAATGGAATTCAATCCAGACTACACCTCCTTTGTTGGTTACGGCCGATCCCAACATAGGAGCTCTATATTTAATTTCCTATGTTCCGCAATTGATTCCTAAGGCCCAACTTATGCTCTGATACCAACTTTGTCACGACCCATTTCCATGGACCGGACCGGCACTAGGACCTGGGTGGGCTTAAGGCCCCCGAAGCCCGTAGTAAGCCTATATTATGCAAATCTCATTTACTATTCATAACTGTGGATACAGGCCCAATAATCTATTTCAATTATGTATCACTAGTACAGTTCATCTACAACCCACTAGAATACAATTGCGGAACTCTACCTGTACATTTACATCATCATTTATTTATCGTTTACAGTCTTCTATACTTATGTCTCAACTCCATAGGATTTTTCTTTCTTCTATTACCTGGAAAAAAAAATAGGCAGGCAGGAGTGAGCGCCAAACTCAATGAGTAGGGTTAGATAACCCTCTCACCCCACACAATCATACAGATGCTAAAATATTTTTATTTGTTTATCGATTAAATTTATGATCATGCAGTGTCACACAAATGACAATACAACAGCAACCACAATTATTATCACCTTCATATAATCACATCACGTGGAAATTAGTCAGTGGCACCACCTGAAACCCCAACGAGCCGTCCTCACACATGGCTCGCCCTCTCATACATGTGCACCAGGGAGCCGATCCCCCATACGGCCAACTGGTCTAATCCTCACTGACCAGTCCTCTCATTGTTTTTCCATTCTCTCTTTTCTTTTCCATACCAACAGGAGGCAACCCGGTGGTCTCCATCCAATCTAGATCATCAAGTGCTCACAACAGGAGGCCACCCTGCGGGCTACAATCAAATCTAGATTATCAGGTGCGCAACAACAAGATGCCATCCTGTGGTTTTCCATACAATCCATATCATCAGGTGCACACGGGGGCGCCGATCTCCCATTTTCCCGGCCGACGGTCAACTATCACATCATATTCAGGATCCATATCACAAACCGTCCTCACAAACCCATGGTGGTCCACTTCATCCCAATTCCACACAAACAAGGCACAACTGACACGTTGAGGCGCTGCTCCTGCCGACGGTGCTCGCCTGGACAGAGGCTAAGAAGAACGGCGAGCGACAGTGAGGAGCGGCAGTGGCGCGCGATGGCTCCGCTTGAACTGGTGGAGGCGCGATCTGCTTCTGCCAGCAACGGAGTCGCAGGCGCAGGAAAGAAAAAGAAAGAAAGAAGAAAAAGAAGAAGAAGAGAGGAGGAGGAGGAGGTCGCGCGATCCAAGGGAAGGAGAAGAGAAAAGAAAAAAAAAGAAGGCGTTTCTAGAGGGTTCTGGGCCATTCCGGTTCGATTCGAATCGGTTTGGTTCAACTCAATGATTTAGCTCTATTTTTGTTTGACTATCTGGTTTTTCTCTTGGTTTCAAGAAACTTTAAGCCAATTTACGGTTCCTGTTTATCAACAATTAATTATTTACTGAATAACCCCATTTTAGTCTCTTTAATTTGATTTATTTAATTAATTTAATTAAATTTAGGATTACTAATCGGTAAATCTAATTTTTATTATTATTTTAAGTGTTCCAATATCGATTCTAAAAAGTTTAAATTATTTTCAACTAGAAGTTCCGATAACTTGTTTTGGGCTTGAGCCCAACTCGCAATTTAGGCCCAGATTAAAATTACTCGGCACTGAAGCCCATACAGTCGCAAATTCAGATTTTTGATTTATTAAAAATTCAAAAGTTTTGAAAATAAAAATTCAGGCTATTACAATATATATATAAAATATTACATATTTTTTTAAATTAAAATTTTCAACTGTTTATTATCTCAGGTTTAATTATGTAAATTTTATTTCAAAAATTACTTTATAAAAATATAACTAATCAAATCTTACAAACATAAAAACAAATATTGATAAAAATAATATACATTTTCTTTTTTTTTTTTATCTCTCTCCTAAATAAATATTATATATTCTATTTCAAAATTTAGTTTTTTGAAAAATATATTCAATTAAATCATATAAATAAAAAAGAATATTAATAAAAAGAATATATATTTTTATTTATATCCTAAAAGAATAAAATATTTAATAAATAAAATATAAAATAATTTTAATTTAGTAATGATAAAATTAAAATTTTGAAATGCTTAATTGTTTATATGTATTTATTTAAAAAATGAATTTTTTTTTCATTAGGAGGGTTGATGGGCTAAAATAATACTGCAGGCTACACAACAAGGAATAACCTTCCACTCACCAAATTGGTGAAAATACTTGTGGCCGAGAGGATTCAAACTCGAGACATTTCACTTCTCACATAAGCAAGAAGACAATCAAATTACATATAATTGATTTAAAAAATAATTTTTATAAATATATCCAATCAACTAATAAAATGTAATATTCTAATTGGCTATGACTAAAGTTATTTTAGGATATCTTAAATTTCATCAAGGGCACTATCAAAAATCTCATTATTCCTTCTATTCCCACGTTTATATATAGTATAGATTGGCTAGTTGTTATTTTCATAATTACTAAAATTTTTATCGAGATTATTCTTACCGTTAAACTAATAAATTTATTAGATGTATGTTATAAATATGTTAAAGAATTTATATCATATATCATTTAAAACATATAATGTCCGATCAAAATTTGCATTTAACGACTCGAAATGCTCGCACGAAGGTCCGAAATACTTATTCGGTCATGTAACGTCATGTCTCTTACTAAGATTCAGATAACTACAACATCATTCTCCCATAAATACTTGTACTAACACTCATGTAAGGATACAAGTATTAAATACAACACATTCTTATTTATTTTAAAAAATAATAATAATGGGAAAAAAAAAAAAAAGAAGAGAGGGAAAGTATTACATTTTTTAGCAAAAAGGTTAACATAAATTCCTTGAAGAAGCACATCCTCCTCTATATGATCATAATAATTATAATTTTGAATAAGTACACAAAAGCTAAACAATTCTTTACTCGCAACACTAGCCAGAACATAAGCATTAACACCAAAGGTAGCTTTGATATAAGCTAAGGTATCTGGCGTTTTGAGATATGCACATAACCTTGTGAAGGCTTTACTCGAGCTCTAATTGAACCTTGCTCTTCCAAAGTCTCAACAATTCCAACATCAATTTGATCAACCAAAATTGGCTCGACCATTAGACTTTCAATGTTTACTATCAAGATTTCCTATTGAGCTCCAGAATACTCTTGAATCTCTGTATGACCTTCAAGAGTAAGAGACTTTTGGATAGAAGGATTCGGTCGAGCTACTGGGCTTGTCAGTTCATCTTCATCGATCAAGAGAATTTCTTCCCACCCTTTCCCCTTGGTCTTGCAAAACGATCTTATTTTTTGCTTTCCTCTTTCTCTCCTTGTCAAGTTTCTTCAGCAAGTCCTTTGAAGTCATATCTACAAAAAAAATGTTAACAAAGGTTGGTTAAACTCTACCATAAATCACTCGGACAAAATATAATACCTTTCTTTGCTTTTTTCTTATAAGTGTGAGTTTCCAAGTGAATAATGGGATATTTGGCATCAATAAGTTCCTAAATATGCAAAGGATTTCCTGTGTGAATCAATAAAGCTTCAACAAATTTCTTCTCTTATTCAGTTAAACTCCCCTATCTCCTATAATTTTGGATGTATCTGTGGATCAGCATGTACTAACCCCAAATTCATTTGGATTCTTAACAATAAGGAACTTTCTTTTCCATATATCCTTTATAGAGTTTTGTTTTCTATAAAAAATATTGCATCTTGGTTTAGTAGATAAGTGAGGATGATCCTCACTCTCAGTAGCAGTGAGAGTGTATAAAGCATTCACCCCAAAAGGAGTCAGCTCAAACTAGCTCCACGAGCAAGAATACTCAATCCGATCGAGATTCTTAAACTATTTGAAGTCATTTGAGAAACATCCCAAATTGATTCAAATAATTACAAAGCTCTTTTTGAATAGGAAGACATACTTTTGCCCTTAAATCTTCCTCATAAAGAATAAAAAAAAGGAGGCGCTCTGATCAAATTGGCTCACACAAAATTTGCTACTCTCCTTAATTCAAATATATCATGAATAAAATATTTCTTTTTTTGTAAAGTATTTTTCTTAACAAGAGATGGAGAATGAGATTTTAACCGAGTAGTAACATTCGACCAAAAGGTGGAACATTTGTATCCTAATTCACAATTCTAGTTGCCCTAACCCGATACGAAGAAATAGTAGAGGTGGCCCTAACTTGCCCAAAAGAAAAACTTCCAAATTTAGTAATTTCAAAACTTGAAGAGCTTGATTTTGTAGCAATTGGAGATTTTCCTTTTTCTACAATTCGCTCGAAAAGCTCTGAACTCATGATTTGGAAAAAATAAAGAAAGAGAAAAATTTATAATTAAAAATTACCTTGAAAGAGAAAGATGATTGAGGAAGATCAATCCTATGTTTGGGAAGATTGAGGATGTAAAATAAGGGTGAAAGTAAAATAATGGTGTCAAATTACGTTATTCATTTTTCTCCTAAAATAGAGTGAAAATTTAGCTAAAATGGGTATAAAATAAATTTATTTTACATCTTCTTTGACATTTTCACCCAAACCAAATAACGAATTTTAATAATCCTAATAAATTTTCACCCAAAACCAAATAAGGCTAATCTTTAAAAAATGACGAGAAGAGAGTAAAAAGCAAATGAAGCAAATAAATAGAATAGAATAGAAGAACCTAAATATAGCATGTGAAGAGAAATCAAGAGTTAGCACATCACATCTATATAATATATAAAAGCAAGGAAGTGTACCCTAGATGACAACCAAGTGTAAATATCTGTAATTACCACGTGTAATGAGAGTTAGGACAATTATAAGAAGATAAGACACGATTGTAAGAAGATAAGTTGTTTTATGCTTTTAGATAATGTGTTTATCAAAATAATATCTATAAAAAAGATTATTTTCAGCATTAATATATTAATATAATTTTTTTTATTACAAAATGATTAATAAGTAATCTACACTCTTAAAAGTGTGAATAAACAATATATAAATAATTTAAAAAATATAAATTGAAAAATACGGATACGATAATTTTTAAAAAGTAGGATATTCACACACTTAGAACACAATACACTGTAAGTGATACATTAATATTTCAAATAAATAAACAATCATTTGTAATAAATTATAAACATAAAATAAAAAAAAACTTAATATGACATAAAAACAAATTTTGAAAAAATATTTCATTTTTTATTGGTAATTAAAAAAAACCTTGGTTGATTGGCTTGGTGACGAAGTAGTCTCATATACTAGAAGCTAATAGATTGCATGGACATTGGACATGACATAGGGAATGTACATGATACGATAATTTTTAAACAAATAGAACATCTACATGTTTAGGACACACTACACTAAATAAGTAATACATTAATATTTTAAATAAATAAATAATCATTTATATTAAATCATAAACACAAAAATAAAAAATACTTAATTTCTTATTTCAATATAATTAGTTAAATTTTTGAAATTATTATCACTATTTAAACATACATTAATAGTGTGTATGAATTTTTTGATATAGGGCATACCATACATGACTTTTGTTATTGTTAGTAAAACGCTTCACATGATACTTAATAAAGCATATTTTAATTAGGGATGACAATTTTATTCGATCTGGCGGGTACTTGATTGGATCCTATTTGATTTTGGCGGATTTGGGGAGCGAATAAACGAGTTTGGGACAAGTTCAAATAGTATTTATACTATCCGTATCGGATTTGGGTCGGGTTCAAGGATTCGGGTATCGGCTAATAATTATTTTTCTAAAGCAAATTATATATGTATATACCTTTTTAATTATAATTAATGGTATAATTATATTTAACATTTATATCATATTTTTTATTAAATCAAAATAATAATTTATAAATTTTTTACTTATTTTAAAAAATAAAAAAAATATTTTTAATGTAAATAGGTGTTTAAACAGATAATTATAATCAGGTTTAGGACGGATTCAGTTATTAAAGGTGAATTTCTAAACAGGTATGGATACCTAATTTCTAATCAAATATTTAAACAAGTTCATATATTTACAATGTATTTCATAATCTTTTTATTATTTTTAAATATATTATAAAATATTATTTTATCTTTTAATACGGTTGCGCGCTTCGTGGGCGATAACACGAGTCCATTTGATGCAGCACTTAAAAATTGACGATCCTCCAAAAGTTGTCAGCTATACTGCCCTAATAAGTAGGCCACACTTTATTCTAAATGGGCTTGTTTAATTGAATTTGTTTCATGGGCTTAATAGCTTCTGTTAAGAAAGCCCAATCTTGAACATGAAATGTCCAAAACTTGCCGGTAAAGGATGAGGGGGCACTTTTTGATATAGACTAAATGTACTAGGGATATATCTATAAATATGGTAAAAAAAAGTCCATCTTTCTTTCCTTAAATAAAAAAACAATTTTAAAAGAAATTTTTTTTCTTGTAATTTGACATTTTTTCTTATTAATATTGATTTTACAAAATCTAGATAAATTTCAAGTAATACACACACATAACATATAGTTTTCAAAAGTTTAGAGAAATTGAAAATGTATTCATTTTTCATATATTAAATTATATAATATACCCTCTCCGTCCCATTTTGCATGGTTTGACAAAACACATATATTAAAAATTTAGTCAACAAAAGTTATTTTGACTTTTTTCACTCTTGACTCATTGAAGATATTAATAAAAGTCTCTCATTTAATGAAAAATTATAAGATATTATCTTGGAAAAAATAATTATTCACATGTCTAAATTTAGAAATCTTACAAACATTTTGGAACATAAAAAAAAAAAACAAACAAACAAAATGGAACGAAGGAAGTATTAGAGAAGTAGATGAAAGAAAAATGAGAGAAGATAACAATTGGAGCATATTATTAAAATTTTGATACTTTCATTTAAGGAATTTTTTGTATCTCTTAATAACTATGCAATGACAACACAACCTATTAATATCTATAGCTTTAATGTATGAATCCTGTCTGTATAAAGAAGCAAGAAGATAAAAACTGGATAGAGAACATCCTAGGAAATAGATAGGACAATGCTTATTCCTATCAATACAGTCATGCTGTCCATGTTACTTCTGAGATTTTTCAAAGGACCTAACATGAATCCATTTGGTTGCAGACCATTTCTGACCCTCAATAACTGGGCAGCTCCCATGTAAGCTGTTTCCATCAATAGTTGCATTAAGATGCAGATTGAAGAACAACAATGCATCCCCTTTATGGGGTTTCACTGCAACCACATATATTGTATACCTTTATAAGATTTGATTATTAATACTAAATGTGACTTGCAAAAGAAAAATTAATGTTAAGTGATTTGATTAATTATGGATCCAAAACTAATTCATGAATCGACCAAGTGCAAAGATTGTGACTGCAACTATTCGACTCAATTGACATACCTGCATAGCCAGTTCTAGCACAATCAGACAAGCTGTCATCCTTTATCTGAGGATTTTTCTCCTGTACGAAGAAGACATGCAATTGATAGTTGGTTTGACATAGGTTGTTTTGGACAACAACTTTTTAAATAGCTTCTTGTCAAAACACTAAATATTATTTTTATAGGCCTCATTTGGTTGGGGGTAACTTTGCTCGGGAAACTTGAAATTCTCAAGAAGTGAGAAATATCATCTTATTTGATTCTCAAAAATATAGAAATTTTTTGGAACTTGAAACTCTTACTTCCTTGACCGTATGGGAAGTAAGTTACCCCTCAACCCAAGAAAGTGCACTTCCTCAGTTCTCGAAATCAGAAAACTCTATTTTGCACTTGCTTCATAGGTATTTTCAGTGATTACTCAATTAATATACTCAAGTTCATGGTAGGGTGTAATCAATATCTCATATATAAAATTTTATTAACACAATTTTACTTCTGGGAAAGTCAATACATCAACCAAACATAAGCACACTGTACTTCCTATGAAGTAGCTTCCTTAGAACTTTATGTCATGGAAATTGAACTTCCCAGGAAGTAGGTGAACTTGAACTAAACTGAACCACAATATTCACTAATATAGTGTTTGAACTAACTATCAGAGATTAAAATAATATTTTATAAAATGTTAACGTAACTTTTAACTTTTAGTGTTATATGAAAAACTACTCAAATAGCTAAATAGTACTAAATAATTGATAGCTACCAAAATAACTAATTTTGGTGAACAGACCCATAGAATAGAGATAACAAATCACCAAAGAAAATTAAAAAAAAAAAAGGGAAATTTATTATTTAGTTCCTCAGGTTTTACATAATTAACCAACTAATTCCAAGTTTTGCGCAAATATCTAACTAGTCCATCAGGTTTAACTCCGTCTAATTAAAAAGTTCTTTCGTAAAAAAAGTTGATATTTTTCCGTTAATTAAAGACTAAAAGTCTAAAGCACCCCTCCCTCGCTTACATTTCATTATAAGCCGTAATAAAATGTCTAAAAATTGATTTGACCAGCATCTCAGCCGCATAAAAACAGGCCAGTTCAAGTTTTAAGATAACAAAACCTTAAGAAGAATAGGTGAATAATCAAAGGGTTATCCATCTCTAACAATCCTTTTGTCAAAGAACTGTTCTAACCCAAACACAATAAGCAACTGAAAAAAAAAAAAAAAATCAAAATTGAAAAAAAAAAAATCAAAGAATCAAACAATAAGTTGTTGGAAATTCGTAAGGCTCAATAGAATTCTAATTGGCAAGGCAACAACACAACACATACAATGCTAATCATAACAGAAGGAACTGGTATCGATCTTAACAACTTGGTCATCTTCAAGTGTCTCCTCTGTCTTTGCAATACCATTGTCAAGCGAGGCAAGAACAGATGCTGAAACAACAGTGTCCTTCTATTTGGGGCAAACAGCAAGTGAATGAGGAAGAGAATGAGGAGGATGATGATAATCAAGGTTACTATATGGAAAATCACAGGAATGGAAATACAATTATGAATACAAGGAGCATTCATAAGCTTTACCGTAATGGAATTGGGGGAAGTACTCCCAGTAATGTGAGCGGAAGTGGTTCTGGTGGGAGTGCTGGCAGTGGTTTTAGAATTAGAATAACTACCGGAGTGAGTATAGCTCAACCAGGACCCAAGTTTTATGCCAAAGTTGATTAGAAGTACACTGGAAACTCTAATTTGAGTTCTAACTCGAATTCTAAGCCTAATTTTGGAGTTGGGACTGGGTCTGGATCCGGGTTGGGGAGTAGTAGGGTTTTGAGGGGTTCAGATGAAATTGGGAAGAAGAGGGAGAGAGAACCGATGGAGGAGATGGTGGCGGCAGTCAAGGTGTTAGGAGATGGTTTTGTGAGAATGGAGCAGATGAAGATGGAAATGGCAAGGGAGATAGAGACCATGAGAATGGAGATGGAGATGAAACGCAGGGAGATGATTCTGGAGTCGCAACAGCGTATTGTAGAGGCTTTTGCAAAGGCTTTCTCGGAGAAGAAGAAGAAGCCCAAGAGAAAAAATCTGGTCCAGTCAGCTAGGGAGGGGGTATTTTAGTCTTTTAGTCTTCAATTAACGGAAAAAAATCAACTTTTCGGATGGAATGACCTTTTAATTAGACGGAGTTAAACCTGAGGGACTAGTTAGATATTTGCGCAAAACTTGGGATTAGTTGATTAATTATGTAAAACCTGAGGGACTAAATAATAAATTTTCCAAAAAAAACAATACAGTCTATAAATTGTACCTTTGGATTGGGGAACACAGTTTCTCCACCCCTCTCAACGCCAGACAAATACATAAGTACAGTTGCAATTCGTTGGCCAATCCTCTCTGGATAAGCCTTATCAGGAAGAAAATCAAATGGGGTTCATACTTCTGGCCATGCTCATAGTGCAGTATTTGCAAGGACTCTCCATTCTCTAATTAATAAGTGAAATATGAAACAAAATTCTTTGCTTGAGTTAATAAGTTCCTCAAACAGTGAAAAGGAAGTGAAGAATACCTTCTGGGAAGAAAGTCCATTTAGCAATCCTAGCTTCAATGTTAGCAACAATTTCATCCTTCAAAGTCAAAATAAAAGAGGAAAAAAAAAAAAATGAAGAGCATCTAACTACCATAGAGTACTTCAGAATATAACAAGTTAATGCTTTTATGTAGTCACATTCATCATCCATGTTTAAAAAAAAATGATGTCCAAGAATATCAACAATTTATAAAGTTCTCAGAGAGAAGGAAAGGCTAGCCAGTTACATGAAGCCAGCAAAGTGCGCTTTTCAGGAATCGAACTTCGCAAAGAGAAGACAAAAGAATAGATGGTACGATAAAGAGAACCAATTTTCACATACCTGAGCTTTGAAGAGAAACATGCCATAGCTTGTTCTCTCTTCACTCTCTACACTTTTCCCAGATTCATCATCAGCAACCATCGATTTCTGGAGCTTACCTCTAGCCTACTCACCCAAAATCAACACAAACGAAGGAAAAAAAGTACATAAATAGTTAAATTACAAACAATTACCTCCAAATTCAGTCACAAACTGAGCATAATCAAATCAAAAATGCCAAAAATAAAAACCCCAAACTCATTTACAAAACAAAAATTAGTTAAATGCTAACCAGATTAATGAGATGATCACACTCATCATCCGACAAAAATCCCTTGTAAATGAAAGCCCTGTCAAGTTTTCAAAATTCATAATATATAACAACTAATAAGTTATACTACAAATCACTACGTACATAAAAATACACAGAGACACATACCTGGGACGCCAAGAGAGTTGAGTGACTCGAGAGGGATCAAAAGCATCAGAAAATGCACCTCTTTGCAATTTTAAAACCGATCCATTTCTGCAAAAAACAAAAAATCGAAATATTATAGACACATATATAAAGAAACAAAATTTAATTAGCCTAATACATAGAAATACCCTAAATTTTATCATTTAGTATAATTGCATCCTAAATTGATTTCCAGGCATGCTGAACTTATTTCTAAAGAAGACTAAGGTTAGGATTTTAATTTGAATAATATAAAAGTGGAGTTCATAACTGAACTTGGTTAACCTAATCTTAATAATGAGTTTGAGGAAAACAAAGAGATTTATTTTTTATATGTTTGTGATTAGTTATGGGATATATTTCTATTGTTTTAATCAAAATTATAGCCTTAATTTTCTTAATTAGGATGTAATTATAACTAATACGATATGTTTCGAGTAATGAAAGTGCAAAGATGGATTTAGAATATAATTGAAAATAGATTTGTAAGTTTCAAATTTTACTTATAGATGCTTAAGAAATAGGGAGAGTTACATTTTGTTTTCAGCCAGGCATTGGGGGATTTGAATGGACAAACAAGGAAAAATTAGAACGAGACAAAGAGAAAACGCGAGAAAATTACGAGACTCCATGGAGGACTTGCTTCTATTTTTGCAGTTGAGGGAATTAAACTGTTTGACAAGGAAGAAAAAGAAGGAAAAGTGGATCAAAAAAAGAAAATGAATTGAATGTTCCTGAGCTGGTCTGTATATTTAAATGTGTATGGAGGATTGAATTAAGACAGATTTATTTGTAAACTACAGTGTATTTCCAGGTTGCTTAGTCTAAATGTCAAAATGATAAGAGAAGAAAAGGCAATGTAATGTGTATTGTCTAAAAGATTGACATGAGAGGAATATATTAGAATTTAATTTAGAATCACTAATTTGGGATATGGTTTTGACTTTACATGGAAATTAAATTAATTAGGGAGTAGGTGAGTTTTTTCCTATTTTCATAATTACTGATATTTTAATTAACAAAATTATCTTTAAAGTTAAAAATTTTCAAATAATTATTAATATTTTTAGATATTAAATATATACTTTTCGTTTTACATCCACTATGATATATTGATATATATAAAATTGTTGGATAATAAAATCAGAGCAATTTAAACTTTTCAATATGAAAATTATAACGTTTTGTTTAGTATCAATGAATTTAAAAAGAGGAATTTTATTTACAAATTAATTATAGAATGAGTTTTTCACGTTAACACAAAATTTAAAATTTATTTACTTTTATTTCCTAAGGTACCCTTTGGATAATAATCTTAGAAGAATAAAAGGACGGATAGTTTTGTTATAAAATTTCGGGTTATTTAAGTTTGTGAAATTCATTTGAATTTTATCTTTTTTTAGTAGAATTTTTGATTTAATTATATTCAAATTTATAGAATTTAAATTTTCATTTTCTTTTCATACCTAACACAAATATATAATTTATAAATGAATTCCACTGAATTTTCTAAAATTCACTTTATTCCAAAAAAGGAGTAAAAGAAAAAAAATTTAAGAGATTGTTCGAAAAACAAATAAAAATAAATAAATAATATAGTAGATATTAGAAATGCTAGAGTTTATATCTTGAAAAAAAATAAGTTGATACCTAAATTATAGTCAAATAAATATATAAGAACCTTTGTTTTTCAAAAACTGTAAGATCCCTAGTTTATGATTCAATTAATATTTTGGTCATTTCATCTCAAATACAGGGTTAAAGTGTTAACAGAATTATAAGTTAAAATTCTCATAATTAGTTTAACTATAATTAGGGACTAATTTTTTAATTAGTTAATTTGACATTGAAAATAGGCTATTTTGGACTTAACCACCAAGTGTTTACAGAAGGACCAAAGTGTTAAAAAATTATGATTAACTGATGGACCTTAAAGTTATTTTTTGAAAACAAAGATCCTCATGAATTAATTTAGCTATAATTCACATACCAATTTTAATTTTTCCCTCATCTCTTTTATGTATTTTATGTAAAGATCTTTAACTTTTACATTAATCTATTGAATACTTTAATTTATAAAATTATATCCTTTTTAATATTTCAATTTATAAATTTATTCTATTGAATACTCAAACTTATCAAATTAGATCGATTAAACACTTATGTTTTAAAAATTATATTAACAACACATCAATTGAACATTTTGCACAAAAAGACCAACTCAAAAAACTTT
Organism: Jatropha curcas; assembly: GCF_041381405.1. NCBI lineage: Eukaryota > Viridiplantae > Streptophyta > Magnoliopsida > Malpighiales > Euphorbiaceae > Jatropha > Jatropha curcas. The sequence goes on from NC_143161.1 coordinate 8,825,922, forward strand.
TATTGCTAGTATGAAGAGTGTACAATGTTATGAAAATTAGTAACTTTAAGGTTAAAATAAGTCCCTACAAAATTTGGGAAGCCACAACATCTCTGCATAAAATACAGAGATGAATTTATACATTTAATCTATGAAAAATTATATAATATTATCAAAATTTATAAATTTAAATACGTGATTTACAAAGTTTAGAGTATACCATAGGATTAAAGTTCCCCCAACATCTCTTTATCTAGATTATTTAATCATATATTTATCATAAGTATTATTAAATTTTGTTTCTCACAAATATTTAAAAAATTCCTAACACGCAATTGAGTATATAACAAACACATATCATAAATGAACTAACATTTTTTTCATGTATGAAATGCAAACTTGGGATCAATCATCAAAAGACATGAATGATTCAGCTGGGTGCTTACTTACGAATTTAGAACAAGCAACAATGATTGAGATTAGTGAAAGTCTTCTATTACTCCCTCTATCTCAAAATATAAATCGTTTAAGGTTTCTACATAGAAATTAAGAAAGCAATTAATTTGCCTAAATTATAATAAAATAAAAAATAATTTGACCAAATTACCTTTTATCTCACATCATTACTCCTATCTCAATTCTTTTTCCAATAATAAACCACTATAATTACATGATTAATTAAAAGAGAGTCTCTCTCTTCTCCAAAAAAAAAAAAAAAAACTAAAAGATATAAATTTTATTCCGCCAAAATTTTAGATTTGATTCCCTCAAAAATTTCAACAGTAAAACACTAAGAGTCCTAGAAATTCATAAGACAGGAAACAAAATGGCTACAACACAAAATTTGAAATGAATCTTCAATCTCCGTTGAAACTTTCGTGATTTTCTTCTCGAATGAATCTTCAAACTCCATTAATGCCAATAAGAAGTTGGATATGGTTCATATATTTGTTGATGCATATGTTTATTCTCAAAAGATGCACTTACTTTATATTTGATTCACTCGTTACTTATAAAATATAATAGTAACCTTAAATTCATAATATAAATTGGATTCTAAAAAATTATTATAAAACCATCCTAGTTAATTCCTTCTAATTAATTTCCACTTCAACAAGGTTGAGAAGGTGATGTGGATTCAAAATATTTTTCCCATCAATACACAATCATAATGTTGATCATAAAGCTATGGTGTACAAGCAATTACCAAATGTAGCCATGTCTAGCAATTTGATTTTCTTGATCTCTACATTACAAAACAAACAAGCACTAGATCAATATCTAACAACCCATGACCTTATTTAGGTTTCTCTCCAACAATTCCATCATTTCCTGCAAGTGCTCGATATTTATCCTTTCTTGTAAAGCTAGTGCATTCGTAAGATAAACTTGCGGCGATCATTCTTTGTATGTAGTTAGCAACTTCATGGCTTGATTTCCCCGCTTTACATGTCAATTCATATGGCAATTTATTCAAAAACGTTACTTCATATGTAGGACTAGGGTTCATGAAGAAATAAAAAGGGTCCATTCCTTTCCACCCTCTAGCTGTTGTTCCATAAAACATACTCATCTTGTTAGCCATGGCGACTGGAACAAGTTCATCGGTTAACTCTGCGAATAATGCTGAAAACCTTAGCAAAAATGGTTCTCTACACGTTGTCCCTTCTGGGCAAATCACTAAGTCACCTTCTTCTAAAAGTTTCTTTATCATGTTAGCGTCAGTGACACGGTCTCGAGTTAATCGAACAGTCTTGATAGGAGAAATGACCTCTGAGAGCCGCGAAAGAGAGTATGTCACAGCTGGGATTGGGCGGCCTAATGCGGTGGAGAGGAAAATGGGGTCAAGTAGTGTTCTGTGTGAACATATAAACAGAACTCCAGTTTGACCTGTGGATTTTTTGGCTGGTGGTGGTGGGATCCCTCTGATGTAGACGCGAACTCCGAGAGCCCAAAAGGCATAGTAGACTAATGGCATCGGAAGTAGAGCTCCAGCAGCTATTCGGAGGCAGGCAAGAAGAAAGCCTACCGGAATCCAAAGAATGGTGATGAGTGCAATAAAGGGTGTTGGTTTTTGGACAAGGCGACCGTCATGGAAGACTATAGGTTTTGATAATTTTTGACGGCTTACTGGTTCTACTTGTGATTTGGATTGAACAATGTAACCTTCCTGTATTGAGAAGGAAAAAGAAATTATAACACAAATAAGCAGAGAGATTATAATTAAAAAGGCTAAAGTTGCGAACCTTGCACAATTTCATGAAAGGATAATCAGTTTTCCGATCACCGAGCCCAATATCTGGCATCGGACAATCATTGAATGCCTTTTCTAAAGCATCAGCCTTGTTTTTCCCTACAAGAATTCCAGGACTTCTCACTAAACCAGTAGCTCTTCCTTTATAAATATCAATTTCAGTCCCAATAACCATATCCACATCAATAAAATCCTTCAAGAATGCTTCCACCATAATTCTAGGGTTCGCAGTGAGTACACACCTCTTTCCACAAGAAGATAACACCCGCCAAGTCTCCGGATGCAAGTCACTCGAGTAAAATTTTGGTAAAACAGCTCGTGCCACCGACTCTATATCAGTCACTCTCATGCCTACAAATGTTACAAATATAAGAACCCTAATACCGGTTGATTCAGAAATGAAGTAATAGAGAATTCCAGCTATCGGAGACGATAAGAGCAAAACAAGAAGTCTTAGAACTCCACCAGCTTCAAATGCCACAAGTGCAAAGTAAGGAAATGAACTACGTCCACAGAGTAGGGTTCCGTCCATGTCGGTTACTACGGTGTCGTTTTCTCGACCGATGGAGGTGCATTTTTCGATTGATGGAAAGGTAGTACGAGGAGTAGAAGAAACTTCATTGGGGTTTTCCATTCCTTAAGTTCTTAATTGTTATAGTGAATTTAGGATACTTGTTTCGTCGTTATATATAGGGAATTGGAAAGTGAAGTTGCTAAACAAGGACAAATTAAAACTTAATTATGATTATATAAAAATTGTTAAAAAAGGACAAATTAAAACTTAATTTTGATTATATCAATGCATGTTAAAGTTGAAATTGATAGGTCTTTGGAATCACCGCTGGGCTTTTGTGTCAAATACATAACAATTACTTAGTTAATAAAGAGAGCTCCAATCACCATCACCAATGTATAAAAATACTCTATTATTGTATCATACTATTATAATAATTAATACTCCCTTTTTCTTGTAGCCTTTGTCATTGTTGGATTTATCATACAGATTAATAAAATTTAGTTAATATGATTAAACTATAATTTTTATTTATTTTTCCTAATATATCATTATATTAGCTAGCCCTCCATTAAAATTAAATATTTCATATTAAATTTTCATTGAAATCAATCAAACTATACTTTTTATCATCAAGACAATCGGGTTAATGTATAAGTAGAAGATTAAATGTTAATATTTTAATTTTATTTATATCAAGATTTAATTAATGGTAATGCAGTAGTTTGAATAATATATTCATTGAGTAACATAGATATTCAATAAAGATAAAATGATAAATTTCAAATATAATTCACTTTAAAATAAGAAATAAGACAACACTTTGAGATGGACGAAAAAAAGATAAACCCATGCATCAAAATATGCTATTTTATATCCTATAATACCTATGTAGTAATTTTTTTACTGAATCGCTGTAACATCCCTTCCCGGTCCACCCGTAAACCCGAATAAACCGAGTCGAGACGCTACAAACTGGATGACTGTATGTCCTATCATGCTGACATCATACTGTATATAGAAAATACTAGCATGCTGATGCTGATGACATTAATAATGTATATACTATTTACAAGACATGATACTGTTTACAAAATGGATTGGGCCCAACTGTGTGCCCTGTACATGCCATAAAAAGGATAACAAAATGAGTATTTACCTTGAAGACCGAGTCTTCAACAGATGAACGGCAGCAGTTGTAAACGGACCCTCTACGGACCAGTCTCAAAACCTGCGAGTTAAACAGGTAACTCGCTGAGCAAATAAAGCTCAGTGGATATCTCAACAAGGAAAGAAACAATAAAGCACATACATGTATATAAGAACCATGTAGGCACATAAGGCATATATATCATGATATCTTTCATTTATCTGTATGAGATATGCAATGTTATGTCCAGATATCTGTATGGCTCCATAAGGTTATAGCGAAACCGAGGTGATAAGAAAAACTGTATAAACTGGATGAATACTGTATACTTGGCTGCTATGGCCCATATAATCATATCCACTCAACGGCCTGTAGCCGGAGTAACAAACTATATGAGGCGCAGATCTGCTATCCTATGTCGCGACATGGCCTTATCGACATGGTTTCTACCTAACCTCAATGGAGCATAATGTTGGTATGTCAAGAATATAACACAACATCATAGTAATAGTTCATCACTTCATAAATTATAATGTTCATATGATTTCACATCATTTGCATGCTTGCATGTTGTTTTAATACATGTTCTCATGATATATTTTGATGCTAAAATGATCGGAGGCATATATGGTAAGCAAAGGAATACAATTGCATTGAAATTGAAGTCCAAAAGTGCATGAAAATCAAAGTCGCGAGCGCGCCTTGTGAAGTCGCGAGCGCGTACAGTGCCATATGAGAGACAGTGTATTATCGGGTGAAAGTCGCGAGCGCGCACATGGAGGTCGCGATCGCGTAATGTGCAAGTGGAGAGTCAGTGAGTTTCATGCCAACTACGCGAGCGCGCAAGGCAAGTCGCGAGCGCTTCCAGGCCAAGGGCCAACTTCGCGAGCGCATCTTTCAAGGTCGCGAGCGCGTAATGCATCAATTGAGAGTTAGAGAGTTTGAAGCACAAGTCGCGAGCGCGCAGTGCAAAGTCGCGAGCGCGCGACGTGCTTCCAGCCTACGCAGTGCAAGGTCGCGACGCGATTCCAGCCTGCGCAGTCTGCACTCTTTTGGTCATATCTCTCAATATACAACTCCAATTTGGGTGATTCAAAAACCCATGCAAAACTAACACATAGAGGAACAAATAACTCTTCTATGACACTTCCTAATTCCCTCATTAACGGGGGTCAAAATCAAGATGAAGTCCTCCCCTGTTTTCAACATAAACTCAATAACACCCCTGTTTTCTCACCACTACCATTCTCCAACATGAAGCAATATATTGTCTCAATAGCAACACACCACACAAATTCTCATACAAAGAAAAAGATAAAAACCAAGAGATATCAAACCTTGACTCCAATAAGCTTGAGCTCTGTTCTAGCTTCTCTTCTCTACACTCTTTGAACTCCCTTCTCCTATACACATCAAAATTCTTACAACTTATCTACAATATCACTCAAGTGAAGACTGAATAACATAAAGCTGCAAGTAATTCTACTTACTTGGAGAAAATTTGAGGTTGCCTAATTGAATGGAGAAATAAAGGAAATGAAGAAGATGAAGATAAAGAGGAACAATGGGAAAGTGAATGGGATGAGTACGGGTAAGTCATCACAAAATCAAGATAAATGATGGAAACTTACTAAATGAGACCTCAATTGTCAAAAGGATATAACTTAACACCCAAGCTTAATCTTTTAGTGCAAGTAAATCCTATTCCTTATACTTTGCTCTTTTTCTCTCATTCAAGTAAGTCCTCTAATAATCCCATTCTACCCCAACCGGGTTTGGTTCAACTCAACTCAACTCGACTCGACTCGACTCTATGCAAAGACTCGACTCAGTAGGATGTCACAGTTCTCCCCTCCTAAATATAAACTTCGTCCCGAAGTTTACCTGTTGTGAACAACTGCGGATACTGTTGTCGCATGGTTTCTTCAGATTCCTAAGTTGCTTCTTCTGTCTTATGATTCCTCCAAAGAACTTTTACCAATGCTATTTTCTTGTTCCGCAATTCTTTCATTTCTCTTGCTAGGATCTGAACTGGTTCTTCTTCATAAGTGAGATCCGGCTGAATTTCAATCTCTTCTGCTGATAACACATGTGATGGGTCTGATCTGTATCTCCTTAACATGGATACGTGAAAAACATTATGAATTCGATCTAAGGTTGACGGTAATGCTAGGCGATAGGCTAATGGTCCGACACGTTCAACAATCTCGTATGGACCAATGAACCTAGGGCTAAGCTTACCCTTTCGTCCAAACCTTAGGATTTTCTTCCATGGTGAAACTTTCAGAAATACTTGATCACCGACCGAATACTCAATATCCTTTCTCTTTAAATCAGCATAAGACTTCTGTCGATCACTTGCTTCTTTCAGCCGTTTTCTGATGATTTCCACTTTCTCTTCCGTTTCTCTAACCAAATCTGGACCCAAAATCTTCTTCTCACTAAGTTCTGTCCAACACACAGGTGTCCTGCATTGTCTACCATACAATGCTTCATATGGTGCCATTTTAATGCTCGATTGATAGCTGTTGTTGTAGGCAAATTCCATGAGAGGTACATATCTGTCCCAACTGCCTTCAAATTCTATAACACATGATCTCATCATGTCTTCCAGGATCTGAATGACTCTCTCTGATTGGCCATCTGTTTGAGGATGAAATGCAGTGCTGAAATGCAATTTCGTTCCTAATGCTTCCTGCAGTTTACCCCAAAACTTCGATGTAAACCTTGGATCACGGTCCGATATAATGGATGATGGAACTCCATGGAGGCGAACTATTTCTCTAACATAAATCTCTGCTAACTTGTCTAGAGAATAGTCCATCCTAACTGGTAAAAAGTGTGCGGACTTAGTTAATCTGTCCACAATCACCCATACTGCATCATGCTTCCGCTGCGTCTGAGGTAATCCAGTCACAAAATCCATCGTGATCTGATCCCATTTCCATGTTGGTACTGTTATTGGATGAAGCAACCCAGATGGCAATTGATGTTCTGCTTTTACTTGTTGACATGTTAAACATCGTGTTACAACATTTCCGATATCTTTCTTCATACCCGGCCACCAATAGCCTTTCTTCAAATCTTGATACATCTTGGTACTACTGGGATGCATGGTATATGGACTGTTATGAGCTTCATGCAGAATCTTTTGTCTAAGCTCCCCTATCTGTGGTACAACAACTCTGTCGTCATAGAATAAGACTCCACTGTTATCCAATCTGAATTTCCCACCATGATCTTCCTATACTTGTTTCACCCATAGTGTTGTTTGTGCATCTTTCTTCTGTGCTTCTGCAACTTCCTGAACCCAAGATGGCTGTACTTGCATCTGTGCTAGAATAATTCCCTGCTGTTGCAACTCCATGCTAATTCTCATTGCTTTCAAAGCAAACAATGATTTCCGGCTAAGGGCATCAGCTACCACATTAGCTTTGCCCGAATGGTAATTAATAACATAATCATAATTAGCCAGAATCTGCATCCACTTCCGTTGTCTTGAATTCAAATCTTTCTGTGTCGGTAAATACTTTAAACTCTGATGATCTGTGTAAATGTAACACTTTTCACCGTACAGATAATGCCGCCATACTTTAAATGCTAGAACAATGGCTGCCAATTCTAAATCATGGGTTGGATAATTCAATTCATGTGGCTTTAATTGTCTGGAGACATAAGCTACCACTTTCCTGTCTTGCATGAGTACACATCCTAACCCAATATGAGAGGCATCACTGTAAATCTCAAAGTCTTTATCTGACACTGGCTGAGTCAACACTGGTGCTTCAGTCAACTTTTTCTTCAAAGTCTCAAAACTCTGCTGACATCTATCATCCCATCGGAATACAACTGCTTTCTTCAATAATCTTGTTAAAGGTGATGAAATGATAGAGAATCCCTTTACGAACCTTCTGTAATAACCGGCTAAACCCAGAAAACTTCGAACTTCTGTGACATTTCTGGGTGGTCTCCAATCAACAATAGCTTCAATCTTCTTGGGATCCACTCTGATACCCTCAGATGACACCACATGTCCTAAGAAAGAAACTTCTTCCAGCCAAAACTCACACTTACTGAGCTTGGCATACAGCTGTTTATCCCTCAATGTCTGTAGTACAATCCGCAAATGTTTATCATGTTCAACCCTGTCTCTGGAATAGACCAAAATGTCATCTAGAAACACCACCACAAACTGATCTAAATATGAATGAAACACGCGGTTCATGAGATCCATGAAAACCGCTGGTGCATTTGTGAGCCCGAATGGCATGACTAAAAATTCATAGTGACCATATCGAGTCCTGAATGTAGTCTTAGCGATATCTTCTTCCTTTATCCGTAACTGATGGTATCCTGACCTGAGGTCGATTTTAGAAAACATACCTGCACCCTTTAGTTGATCAAATAAATCATCGATGCGAGGCAATGGATACTTATTCTTGATTGTCAGTTTGTTCAGTTGTCTGTCGTCAGTGCACAATCTGAATGATCCATCTTTCTTCTTTACAAATAATACCGGTGCTCCCCAAGGTGATACACTAGGTCTGATAAAGCCTTTATCCAATAACTCCTGTAGCTGAATCTTTAACTCTTTTAGCTCGGATGGTGCCATTCTGTAAGGTGCAATTGATACTGGTGCTGCTCCAGGATAGACATCTATGGTAAACTCCACTTCCCTCCTTGGTGGTAACCCTGGTAACTCTTCTGGAAATACATCTGGATAATCACACACTGTTGGTATATCTTGCACTTTTGACTGTTCTTTCTCTGCTTGTAATGCACATATCAAATATGCTTCACAACCCTTCTGAATTAATCTCTTTGCTGCCATGGCTGATATCACATTACCCAGAAAATCTCGCCGCTTCCCAACTACTATAATCTCTTCCCCTGTTGCTGTATATAATGTCACCCTTTTCTTTGCACAATCAACTATAGCCTGATGTCTGGACAGCCAATCCATACCCAGAATCACATCAAATTCTCTAAATGGCAACTCCATCAGATCTCCTGGAAACTCTTTTCCATGAATAACAATTGGGCATCCTTCGATCCCTGTATGGGTTTTTACTACATCACCTAGTGGATTAGTAACTACCATACCCTGACTCACATATGCAACTTCTAACCCTTTAACCCAAGGTTTAGGTATGCTAATGTATGAATGAGATGATCCAGGATCAATTAAAGCATAAACTGTATGATCACATAGAGAAAACTCACCAACTATGACATCTGGAGCTTCCTCCTCTTCCCTGGTCCGCATGGCATAGACCCTGGCTGGACCTCTAGTATCAGGTCTGTCAACAGTCTCTGATTGCTGTCTTTGCCCTCCGGAGCTCTCACCTCTACCTCTGCCTGTTATGAATTGTGTAGGAACTCTTGCCCTCTTAGGACAGTCCTTCTTCTGATGGTCTGATGCTCTGCATATCCAACATTTACCAGTCACCAACCAACAATCTCCACCATGCCGTCTGCCACAATGCTCACAAGGCGGAAAAGGATAACCGGCTGACTCTGCACCTCTACTGGTGCCTCTACCAGTTCCTCTGCCTGAACCTCGGCTACCACCAGCAGAACTAGCCACAACTGATACCGCTAGCATGTTAGCACCCCTAGCTGCGCCTTGGCTAAAGGAAGATCTAGCACTAGCTGAACTACTAGCACCTCTGAATCTCTTACTTTCTGACTGATAGGTACTAGGTGCACTCTGAGTTTGGTCTCTCCTCTGCTGAGTCCGCTGGCGTCTGGTACGCTGACTGGCCTGAATTCGCTCTATCTCCTGAGCTGCCTCTACCAAAGCTGAGAACTCTCTGAATCTGGAAGCTACCACTCCCATCTGAATCTTATCATTCAGGCCTTCCTGAAACTTTTTACACCTTTCGGTTTCTGTAGCCACTATCCGCTCACCATACCGGCTAAGCCTCGTAAATTCTCGTTCATATTCTGACACTGACATTCTGTTCTGTCGAAGGTATAAGAAGTCCTTCCTTCTCGCATCTAGGTATGCCTCTGTGATAAACTTCTTCTTGAATTCATCCAAGAAGAATTGCCAAGTACGCTGCTCTGTTGATACTCGCTGCTGAACAGTAGTCCACCATGTATATGCTTCATCTATTAATAATGATGTGGCACAAATCAACTTGTCCTCTAGTGTACACTGTAGTTGTTCCAGAACTCTCGATGTCCCATCTAACCAATACTCAGCTATTTCTGGACTATCATCCTTACTGGCACTGAATTCCTTCGCACCATATTTTCGAAGCTTCTCCAATGGGGGGCTTTCTTTCTCTTTCTACTACTATTGGTGCTTGAGGCATCACCCCTGCAATCTGTCGAAAAGTATCTGCGAGTTGCTTTAACAACACCTCTTGACCTGGTGCTGCTGGAGCCTCACCCTCCACTGCCCTGGAGGCGTGTGACTCGCTCTGACCTTCTTGTGACATCCTCCTAAAAGAACCACAACTGCTTAGTTCATCAGGGTAGACATGGCATGTACACTATACTGACTTATGAATGCAAGCCCGGGGAAACTGAACCTAGGGCTCTGATACCAAAATTTGTAACATCCCTTCCCGGTCCACCCGTAAACCCGAATAAACCGAGTTGAGACGCTACAAACTGGATGACTGTATGTCCTATCATGCTGACATCATACTGTATATAGAAAATACTAGCATGCTGATGCTGATGACATTAATAATGTATATACTATTTACAAGACATGATACTGTTTACAAAATGGATTGGGCCCAACTGTGTGCCCTGTACATGCCATAAAAAGGATAACAAAATGAGTATCTACCCTGAAGACCGAGTCTTCAACAGATGAACGGCAGCAGTTGTAAACGGACCCTCTACGGACCAGTCTCAAAACCTGCGAGTTAAACAGGTAACTCGCTGAGCAAATAAAGCTCAGTGGATATCTCAACAAGGAAAGAAACAATAAAGCACATACATGTATATAAGAACCATGTAGGCACATAAGGCATATATATCATGATATCTTTCATTTATCTGTATGAGATATGCAATGTTATGTCCAGATATCTGTATGGCTCCATAAGGTTATAGCGAAACCGAGGTGATAAGAAAAACTGTATAAACTGGATGAATACTGTATACTTGGCTGCTATGGCCCATATAATCATATCCACTCAACGGCCTGTAGCCGGAGTAACAAACTGTATGAGGCGCAGATCTGCTATCCTATGTCGCGACATGGCCTTATCGACATGGTTTCTACCTAACCTCAATGGAGCATAATGTTGGTATGTCAAGAATATAACACAACATCATAGTAATAGTTCATCACTTCATAAATTATAATGTACATATGATTTCACATCATTTGCATGCTTGCATGTTGTTTTAATACATGTTCTCATGATATATTTTGATGCTAAAATGATTGGAGGCATATATGGTAAGCAAAGGAATACAATTGCATTGAAATTGAAGTCCAAAAGTGCATGAAAATCAAAGTCGCGAGCGCGCCTTGTGAAGTCGCGAGCGCGTACAGTGCCATATGAGAGACAGTGTATTATTGGGTGAAAGTCGCGAGCGCGCACATGGAGGTCGCGATCGCGTAATGTGCAAGTGGAGAGTCAGTGAGTTTCATGCCAACTACGCGAGCGCGCAAGGCAAGTCGCGAGCGCTTCCAGGCCAAGGGCCAACTTCGCGAGCGCATCTTTCAAGGTCGCGAGCGCGTAATGCGTCAATTGAGAGTCAGAGAGTTTGAAGCACAAGTCGCGAGCGTGCAGTGCAAAGTCGCGAGCACGCGACGTGCTTCCAGCCTACGCAGTGCAAGGTCGCGACGCGATTCCAGCCTGCGCAGTCTGCTCTCTTTTGGTCATATCTCTCAATATACAACTCCAATTTGGGTGATTCAAAAACCCATGCAAAACTAACACATAGAGGAACAAATAACTCTTCTATGACACTTCCTAATTCCCTCATTAACTGGGGTCAAAATCAAGATGAAGTCCTCCCCTGTTTTCAACATAAACTCAATAACACCCCTGTTTTCTCACCACTACCATTCTCCAACATGAAGCAATATATTGTCTCAATAGCAACACACCACACAAATTCTCATACAAAGAAAAAGATAAAAACCAAGAGATATCAAACCTTGACTCCAATAAGCTTGAGCTCTGTTCTAGCTTCTCTTCTCTACACTCTTTGAACTCCCTTCTCCTATACACATCAAAATTCTTACAACTTATCTACAATATCACTCAAGTGAAGACTGAATAACATAAAGCTGCAAGTAATTCTACTTACTTGGAGAAAATTTGAGGTTGCTTAATTGAATGGAGAAATAAAGGAAATGAAGAAGATGAAGATAAAGAGGAACAATGGGAAAGTGAATGGGATGAGTACGGGTAAGTCATCACAAAATCAAGATAAATGATGGAAACTTACTAAATGAGACCTCAATTGTCAAAAGGATATAACTTAATACCCAAGCTTAATCTTTTAGTGCAAGTAAATCCTATTCCTTATACTTTGCTCTTTTTCTCTCATTCAAGTAAGTCCTCTAATAATCCCATTCTACCCCAACCGGATTTGGTTCAACTCAACTCAACTCGATTCGACTCGACTCTATGCAAAGACTCGACTCAGTAGGATGTCACAATCGCACCACAATTATTTTTATTATTTCATTACATTTTTTTTTCTCAAAAAAAAAAAAATGTAGTAACAAAAAAATTTAAATGTTTTATGTATTTAAAATGGTGCTGGATTCCAAAAAATATTATGTTTTAAATTTAAATATTTAATTATTTCATTGATAAAAGTTTCCTTAAGTAACTTATGCCTTTTCTTTTTTTTTCTTGTAAATTTCCTATATAAAAAAAGTATCAGTGAGATCTCTTGATTCTAGTTGGGAAGTAAAATTTTCCCATGCTTTCCGTGAAGTAAATTTTCATTGAGCCTCTAATCCTATGGTGGCTATCTACTTATCCACTATTCTAGATTAGTTTATTTTGGATTTTTGCTCTCTATTTATAGCAAAAAAACAATTTCAAATGCAAATGAGTTTTATTTTTTAGAGGGTATTTCGTTTAGTTTAACAACAAAAATCCTACATTAATCTTTGATAATCACGCAAGATTTGTTTCTTTCTTGTTATTTATGTCCCTCAACCCTACGCTTTTTGTTATTCTCAATATTTCTTTGCTTTTCTTTTTTCATTAGAGACCCAAGTACGTAGGAGAAATCGAAAAAAGAATAACGTATTAATAAACTCAGGGTCTATTAGAAAATGGTTTTCTATTTTCTAATAAAATAATTTTTTTAGATACTGAAAACTAAAAAACAGAAAAATAGATAATACGGTCACTTTTTTTTTTAAAAAAAAAATGTAATTCTTTAATAATAAAATTAAGAATTAAAAAAATATACAGACCAAACATATAACTTAATTGAGTTCGTTGATATTTTAACAAAATAAAAAAATTCTTATCCTTTTAAATAATGCAATTAAAACTAAAAAAGTATATATATATATATATATATATTAGATCTTTCCATTTGACAAAAGATATAAATTTTCATAGTAGCAATTAGTCTATTAATTGATTTGGACATTAAAATAATAACTCTTCTGTATCTTTTATAATTGAATTTTTTTTTCAATAAGTTGCAACATATGACGAATCCAGATGAGTTTCCACTGTTATGCGTTAATAGCATCAATGAAGGAACATGTTATCCTACCAGACTCCATCGATCGAAAGTTTACATCTACAAGTCAAGATCTAAAGTCTCTAATCAAATAAAATCAAATATTATAGTTTCATTTAGTAATAAACTCTCACAAAGAAAGGACAGAAAAAACTCTAAATATGGAGACAACCAACAATAACAAAATAAAAAAGACAGATTTATTATAGGACAAATAAATCTGAATTTATTAAAGCAAAAAAGAAAAGATTAAAAGCAAAAGATTGTGAAAATATGTTCACTTGATAACAATAAAAAATCATGACCCGTTTATTTTAGGGTAAAGAGATAATTTTAGTGTCAAATATAAATATTTCAACTAAAAATATATTTAAACTTCATTTTTATACTAATTTTTTCTTATTTTAGTTATGAATCTTGGAGAATCTATACGTTTTGTGTATAAAAATTTATTTTTAAATATGATTTGAGTTAAATAGATTAAAACTTAAAGATATCATAATTAAGTTAATTGGGTCATATATAGGTCAACGTGACCCACTTAACCTACTTATGATATTAGGAGGGTTACAAGTGTCATGTTCGTGTCACTTGCTTAATTTTTTTGTTGTATTTATATTGACAAATTTGACACGATTATTAAATATGTTACGTTCGTATTGACTCTAATCATGATACGTGTTAGGTGAATCCATATCAAACCTCATACATGAATTCATTTGACACCTTTACTCAGTAATAAATACTAGTATAACTTTCAAATTTTTTAATTTAAATTTTTTTTTAAAAAAAATTATTTATAATATAATTAATAACTAATATATATATATTTCGTTTATTACGCTATTTCTTTTTTGATTGGCTAAAAATGAATGAAAGTTAAAATTCAATTCATCATTAGTTGCTTGTTTTTTATCAAATACACCTTTTAATAAAATTTTATAGATGATAATTAAGTCTAATTTTATAATTAATAATATAATTTTTATTTTTTCTTCTATAATTATTTATAAAATATATTTAACATTTAATACCGTTCTATCATATAAACATTAGTTTAATAAAAATATTATTCACTTATAATATGAATATTATCTAAATGTGGATGAATTTTAATATAAAATTGTTACACGTGAATCATGCTTTAACATTATAAAAAAATTAGAAAATATAAGAGGAAAATTATAATTATACTTAATATTATATAAAAAAAATTAATAGATACAAATAACGAATAAATAATTAATAATGACAACATACAGTGCACGTATAAAAAAACTTGTAAATATTAAAATTGCAAGAGCTACTAGTCGCATTCCCTTCTGAATAGTATTCGTCTAATTTTTGATAATTTTTATGGGAGATAATTGGAACTCGAGACCTCTCACTTAACTACATCTAGTCGGTTTTGATGGTTTTTTTTTTTTTTTTAAAGTTTATGATGAATACAATTATGATATAAATTGAATATTGCATCCGGATTCCTTTAAATATCATCTAAATTACTGTAACTTTTTGAAAGGAAACATTCCAGATTTATTATCTGTGAAAAATAATAATTTGACAAAAACTCAGGAACTGAATCCTAAATATGAAAACGACCACACTGAATCGAGGCTCGAGCTGTAAGATGAGCCCCCATATTCATTTACTGTCTATTTTTATTATTATTTAACTCTAATCAGGTATAAACAAATTTAATCTAATAGTGTACAATTGGGTGAAGTATAAACTTCCACTAAAAGTATAAACTTCCACTAAAAGTTTCTCTTAAGTATGAGAGAAACTGAACGAAATTTTTTTAAAAGATGAAATTTTCTGTACCAAACATAATTTCTTCCCACCATTAGATTTAAACTAATTAAATATAAATCGTTAGATATAAAATTGATCAAATGACTTATTACTAGTAAAATAGGTTACCAAAAATTAGGATGTTTTTTTTATTAAATATATAAGTTACTATTTAATAGTGTAAATTGAAAAAAAAAAAAAAAAAAAAACTCTTTTCAACACAACTATACAAAAATAAAAATTTTGAAATTAAATAATAATTGATAAATAAACTATTTAAAATTAGAAAACAATATTAAATTTTTAACTTATCTTATTGTTAACACATTTATCATGTATTTATGTAATTGAAATTATATTATATATACATGACATCTCATACTCTTTTAAAAATAATTTTAAATTAAGGAAAATTATATAAATCAATTGTTATACTGTTTACTCATAATTTTTTTAAATAAAATTTATTTGGTTTTAGAGTTTGTATAACATAAAAAATTCATATGGCATGAACTTTACAACCTTTAATTTGTAAACTAGAATTTATATTTTGTACTTAATATATTTTTACAAGTTTTCATAATAAATCTTATATTATTTATGCCCATAATGTTTTTTTTTTTTTTTGTCTAATTTATAAACTTTGAGATTCTAATTAAGTTACTTATAATTAAAATTTTACTTGAAAATAATATATATTATATATTTTTGTCCTTCATATAAATCGATATCACAAAATAATTTATTATCAATAAACTGTGTGTGCATATGTAACTTACCATAACTAATGTACGTTTATATTAAAAATATTTTATATTTTTTTATAATATATATATATATATATATATATTGAATGATATTTCTTTTTTATAATATGTTCGAGGATAGAAGATAAATAAGATAAATGAAAAAATAAAGTTTAAAAATATATAGATAAAAATAGTAACAAGTTAAGTAACATATTACAATAAGTTTCTATAGACACGTGTCAATTATAGAGTATTTGTACCAATACGAAATTATTGCAACCTGTATACTGGTAAACACCTTTCTTAAATGAAAAGATCAATTACAAACTCATAATGCAAATTCAATTTATTTTTATTTTATATATGTATAATACATATCACTCCAAAAATAAATAATTAATAAAGATGTAAAATAACAAAATTAATAAATTTTAATATAAGCTGGTAAAATTACATCTTTAAAATTATTTTTTTTGTTAATAGAAATATACATAACTTATTAGCAAATTGATTATTTTGATAAGTTTATTACAAATGAAATCAATTTTTGAATAATTATTAGGATACTAATTTTAGGGGTGGCTACGGTTCCGGTTTCAAAAAAATCTAGTATCAGAACCGAACCGAAAACTGACGGTTCTAGGTACAATTTGAAACTGAACGGTTACAGTTGCCATTCTTTAACGGTTTCAAAATCGACAGTCTCGGTTGGTTCTCCAATTTATTTTTCGGCGAATCGTATAATTATAAAATAAAAAATTAGAGAACATTTTTTGTGAAAATTTAAAATTTAAATATTTATGAAATAATTTTTAGAAATAACTTAAAGAAAAATTAAAAAAAAAAAGCTTAACTTAATTCATTTGTTTTAAAAAAAGGCTCGAATTTTTTTTTTAAGAAAAAGGGCTTGAATTTAATTTATTTTTTTAAATGAAAAAAAGGTATTTATAGTAAACTCAAAAAATCAATTTTCTACAAAATACCCTTAAAACTAACGGTTATATAATTATTAAGAGGATTAATTTGGAGATTTCACAAAAATATTTTAAAAAAAATTATTGGAACTAGGTGAAACCGCTAATTCAAATCGTTAGAATCACCGATTCTAATCGGTTAGAAAAACCTCTGGTTCTAACCGATTCCGGTTGGTTTTTGTAACCACCGATTCACGGTTCTTTAAAAATTGAAACCGAACTGGATCGTAGATCCTCAGCTACAGTTCAGACCAGTTCCGGCTCCACACGGTTCAGTTTCAGTTCCAAAAACCATGAAATGGCGACCCCTAACTAATTTATTGATTCGTCTACCTTATTTTCCCAAATTTTATTTTAAAATTTTCTAAGGTTTTGGATTTTAGTGAAATAAAAGTTTTATAAAAAGAATGCAATAAATATAAAATAATAATAATAATAATATAATAATAATGTTATAACTTATATATATACTCCCACTTGAACTTTTGCAAATAGTACAAAAAATAAGAATAAACTTGCTTTGTAATAGAGGAACGAAACTCGAAGAAGTCTATTCCAAAGGTGATTTTAATAATTAAAAATAAATGAAAAGTGATGCAATAGAACTCCATCAACCATAGATTTTAGCTCAAGTTTTTTGTTGGTGTTCAAAAAGACAATTTACTGTTCAAAAAACCATAATTTATGCATATGGTTGAACAAACAAAAAGCCATTAGAGTTTAAATTTCTAATTTTTTAAACCATGTTTTGATAAGCAATAATGATTCAATTAAACTTATTATTAATCTAGTTAGTTTAGGAAAGACTTATCTTTATTCTATGGCTAACAATATTATTAGCCTCTCAATAAATAAATAAAAATGAATTTTATTATTTTGGTACGGTCTCCTGAACCCATTAGACTAGAACTAAATTCTGCTCGCACCGGATCAATTCTTTAAAAAATCAAACCCTCGACCCCATTTAAGAGAAATTAAAACTAAATTCTGCTCGCACTGAATCGCCTATTAAAAAAATTAAACCCTCAACCTCACTTAAGGGAAATGAACGTCGAACCACTTATCTTAACAATCATTGATAGATGATTTCTTAATAATATATATTACATATTAAGAGTCATATTGTAGTTTAAGAGGTTGGGTCCGGGACTTGGAGTTCTATAATTTTAGCGGCTATGAATAAATAAATAAATAAATAAAACCGGAATCAGAACTGGTTCCCAGGAAATTCGAAACCAGGACCAAACTTTGGGTTGGATTGGAGGGTTTAGTTCCAATTAGCAACTCGTCAAAATTAAAGAGATTTGTCTCGAAAACCGGCTGGCAGAACCAGCTGAATTTTGGTGGAACGCCATTTGGTACCATGGCTAGGTCTACATAAAATAGCGATTAATTAATAGGAAAAATTTACCCAGGCCAGGCCCATTACTTTATTTATGGATCAAATCAAAGACATTCTGTATTCTTATTGAAACGAGAGTATTTTCAATCATACATTTGAAAAAAAATAAAATTTGAACACTTTTTAGAAAATCCTTAATCTCATTTATTTGGTGCATAAATGAGTTCATTTACCTGGTTTAAGTAAGTTTTTCCTTAATTGATAATTATATGTCTTGTAAGTTACAACCCAAAAGGTTTAAGGGATTGAGGATTCAAAGTTGAAACCTTTAACAGCTTCTTGTTTTTTCATTAAGCATGATCTATCAAAAGAAAGGAATCAATGGCCAAAAAAGAAGACTATGATTAAAGCAAGAAGGTACATTTAAAGAAAAGCCTGTTGACTGCAAAAGAATAAAGCACCACACTTTTTTTGTCCTTCTAAAAGGAGAAGAGCTTCATATGGAAGAGCAAAGCAACACGGGGCAGTGGACACTAAGCAACAATTCAAGGAAACTAGAATATAATAAACAGTTAAAAGCACATGCAAAATTGCCAGATACATCCACAGTTCCTCAGAAATGTAAAAGCTTTTATAGGACTTGTCCAATTTCAATCTCTTTACCAAAAGTTTCTCTTTAGATGAAGTCTTAGAGAATAACAGGGTCAATGCAGTTTTTAGACAGGCAGTGGTTATGCAGAAAAAGGGAGCATGAAAAGGGCTTGAGACCCACTATTTTAGGACCACCTTCAAAATCTCATGCCAAAGTTTACAACAAGACGGGCAAGAAATGACAAATTTACAACAAAAGTTGTTTAATTTTTGCCCTCCTTTTAAGTATTTGAATGGAGAAAAAAAAAAAAAAAAAAAACAGAGTAGCAAGCAAATTTATTAATCCTATTGCAAAACCTGAAATGGGAACAGTTTTGTGGAAAATATAATATTTCATTGAGACCATGAATACACAATACAATCTAAACTAACCACCTCAAGAAAAAATCAAGTCAACTATAGTTTTCTAACAAAATTTCATTAGAAAAATTCAAAATCTAAATACGGACCTGATGATGACCTATCCAATTCTGTAGCTCCCCTGTCATTTGGAGCCAAGAATGACTTGAATGTCTGATTCAAAGATGAAAGATCAACTGGTTTTGGAATTTCTGGAGGATGAGTACTGCGAATGAGAGCCCAATTAATATTTTCAAAGAAAGGATGTTGTTTGATCTCTGTTGCACCTCTTTTGAATCCTAATCTCTTTTGTGGGTCCTTTACAAGCAGACCACGGATTAAATCCTTAGCAGAAAAACTTGCAGAGGATCCCTCTGGAAATTTTAGTGGCTGACCTACCACATTAAATAATGTCTCTCGGTTTCCAGATCCTTTAAATGGTGTCCTACCAAGTAGTAACTCATACAAGAAGATACCAAATGTCCACCAATCAACAGCACTCCCATGCCCGTCCCCTCTTATTATCTCAGGAGCTAAATATTCATGGGTACCCACAAATGACATGGAACGAGCACTAGTTGGTTCTGCAATAAGCACAGGAAGTGAATCTGTATTTAAAAATTTTGGCTTTTCAGTTTTCAATTTAGCTGTTTTGGGGTTGAAGAAACGAGGTTTAAAGCAAGATGGCTGCAAGCAAGAAGGCTCTACACAAACTGGTAATTTGCAAGATGGATCAATACATGATGGCTGGATACAGTATGAACTTATCTTACAAGATGGCTCAGTACTGGACTGAACAAGGGTAGGACTCACAAAGCATCTCAATGACAAATCAAAGTCTGAGAGCATAATATGCCCATCCTCTCTAACCAATACATTTTCAGGCTTCAAGTCTCTATAAATAACGCCCATCATGTGTAAATACTCGAGAGCAAGCAGCACTTCTGAAGCATAAAACCTAAAAAGGCAGAGAGGATTGTTACTACGAGGGTCAAGACTTTGTGAATACGAGGGTCGACCCAAAGAAAAATATTGTAAATCATCTAAAAGCATTAATATGATTGTCAAAGATAAACCCAACTTATTATTTAGGTGATTCTTGAAGAGCTCCATTTGAATAGTCAATTAAGTGGGCATTTACATGGATGCCTATCTATATCTTATGTGGAGCAGAATGCAAGAAATTATAAATGAGACTGCAATTTAATATACTTATCTTGTACTAACAGAACAGAACCAGTTATGATCAAGTACATATCAATTCAATTTTTGAAAAAACCAAATTAATTTTTGACTTATTACTCATCCTCATTTTACAACAACCAGCTAAAATTTTTATTAGTTATTGAAGTTAAGCCACAAACTTGCAACAAAATGCATTAGTCAAGAAACAAATAAAATTTTCATTCCATTATAAGGACCTTTCTTTCTGTCATCTTCTCTGGACAGTGCCATTATATTAATTATCAGCAAACAACAAAAAGACCTAATTGAATGACATTGTAAAACCAGAACTCTATAGAAAACATGCTTATCTCATAATTAGGAACTTACCTTGCAGCCTGCTCAGTAAAATGCCTGCCTGGCCGCCTCTGACGTAGGGTATGAAGATCCCCACCATTGCAAAACTCCATCAACAAGCAAGAAAACTTCTCAGTCTCAAAATGGGAATAAAGGGTAGGCAAAAAGGGATGATCCAACAAACCCAAAATCTCCCTTTCAGTTTGAGCTCTCAACAATTTTTTTCTTCCAGCTAACATTCCTTTATCCATCACTTTCATTGCAAACAAACAACCCATCCCTCTCAACTCAGCCAAATATACACTCCCTATATCCCCACAACCCAGTTTCTTCAACAACCTAAAATGGCCTAAACCCAACCCCAAGTCCCCATCTTTAGCTTTAACATGCTGTATTGCATCCCATTTAATGTCATTTCCTTTATGGGGTTTTGAAGGGCAAAAAGTCCTGAAACTAGCCTCATTTGTATCCAAACCCAAACTAATCTTTTCAATATCACTCTCTTTAGCTTCACTACCATCATTGCTTATATTGCTACTAATACTATTATCAGATGCAGAAATAGCACTACTGGAACTACACAAGCTAATAGTAACACTGAGATCTTGATAGCTGCCAGTGACAGATTCAGAGTCATCATTTTCAAGCTTTTTAGGTTGTTTATTCATAGTTGAAGGGAATGCAGGAAAACTAGTTGATAAAATGCGTGAAAGAAGAGGTTGGGTTGGTTAAAAATGGAGGTGACAGTCAAAATTGGAAATGGGGGAGTGACCGAGGTAGTCAAAGAGAGGGAGAGTAAGACGCGGGCTTAACACAAGCAGAAAGAGTTCAAATTTGAAACGTGATGAGAGAGTGAGATACCCAATGACTGTGAATTGGGGTTTGAGTCTCTCTCTATCTTTCTTCTTGTAGTTTTTTTTATGGTCTGTAAGCTATAACATTTCTTAGTAACAGGAGGAGGGAGTGTGTCCCAGTTCACGAGGGAGACAGAACCCTTTCAGATTATATACGTATATAAAATAAAATAGAGTATTAAATAAATAAATAGCCTTAACATAAGCCAATACCGTTAGTCTTGTTTTTACGACTGTGCATGCCGACAGGTAGATTAATTGTGACGTAGTCTTGTAGGTGTCAGCTAAAAATCAAAGCCGTTGATTAATTTCTTTTTTTGGCTCAAGGGAAATAGATTTTTTAATCTATAACTAATATATATATATATATATATATATATATATATATATATATATATATATATATATATATATATATTCTAGTTTTAGAACTCATGCAATGCGCGAAGCAAAATTAAAAGATGAAATAATATTTTGAGGCAACAATATAAATTTTTATAGTTGCAACTGGTTCTTTAATTGATTTGTATAATAAAATAACTTTTCCAGATCTTCTATGCTTGTATTGCTTTTTCAAAAACTTATTGCATATGATGTATACGGATGAGTTCATGAAGCATAAGAGAAAAGAAGGAAAAAGGCGGATTTTCTACTTTGAAGAAAAGAAGGGGATTTTCAAGGGGAGTGGTCGTAGCCTCGGCAAGATAAGAGGAGTGGAACTATGATTTGAGAAGACTTGATATCATCAGAGATTCTTATCTCATTCCATTCCAGTGGCTCAACCAGTAACCAATGGCGTCACGACATGGCATGGGGGGCTCGGAAAAATAACAACTAGGCCAGCAGTGGTTGAAGCAAAGTCAAGAGATTCGGCTGGGTCGCCTATTAGCGATTATAGTCTTCAATCTGCAAGTAGTGATAATTCTTCTGCTGTCGTAAACACTAGATCTTCCTTCCCTATATATTTCCTCTTTGCTTGCGTACCTGTCAAAATACTTGCCACCATACATTAACAGCATCAATGGGGGAACATGTTGCACTATCAGACTCCATTGATCAACGATATACATTAATAAAACAAGATCTAAATTTTTCAATCAAATAAAATCAAATATCATACTTTTTAGTAACAAACCTTCACAAATAAGGAACTAGACCCTCACTAAGAAGGGACAAAAGAACTCTAACTTGACACATTAAATACCCTAACTTGTAAAATAAATATATTAAAAACACTTATTGAATAATTGAAAAACATAAAATTGTAGTTACAAAAGTTATATTACTTGCATATCAGATTATAATTTTTAAATATATATAAAAAGCTAAACGTGTGTTTAGTTATAGAAAATAGTTTTTTTTTCTAGGAAAATAAATTTCTTAAAAAAATAAAAAAAATAGAAAATGAAAAACACCTTCACTTGTTTATAATAAAAATAAAAAAATACTTACTCGTCCTATTTTGTTTGCTTTTTATTTTTTTTTTTAGATGACTAAAATGTTTGCAAGGTTTCTAAATTTGTATATATAAATAATTATTTTTTTTCATAATAACCTTTATGATTGTTCATTAAACGAAGAGCTTTTAGTATCTTAATGAGTTATTAATAGTAAAGAAGGGTAAAATAACTTTTGTTGATTAAATTCTAAATATAAATATTTTGTCAAACCATGCAAACAAAATGAGATGGAGAAAATATATTTCAAATCAAAATTAAAAAACATTATCATAACTTTCATAATTTAAAGGAATAAAAGATTATAAAATAAATTTATTTAAAAATTTTAAATACTTACTATTAATTTATTTATAAAAATAATACCAATTTTATTAATATTATTGTAAATATATTTTTATGTACTAATAAAATTAACTACATATTAAAGCACAATATAATATTAAAAAATAAAATCATTTATTTAAGTTATTTAAATATTTTATATTATTTTATTAATAAAAATACTTTTAAAAAATTATAAACATTATAAATTTAATTAATCAATATGTATAAATTTATCTATGCACTTTATGAAGAAAACCTTATGGCACCGCAAACTTTGCGAAGGACTTGTTATGACTTGAAGTTATGAATTGGGATAACATAGTAGACCCTTCACATTAGCAATAATAATTTTTTAGTATTTTTGACATTTATATGCAAAATATTCACTTTACTTGTTGTTGTTATAATCTTTGGAATAATAACTTTCACATTTTTCGAATATTAAATAAGTGTTTAATCGATATAATTTTACAAGTTCTAGTGTTTAATAGAATAATTTTTGTTAATTGAAGTATTTAATGGTATAATTTTATAAATTGAAATATTCAATATGTCAAAATAAAAGTTAAGGGTGTATAAAGTTTTCTACATGTTTCAGTTTAAAAAATGAAGAACTAGCTAGAACTAAACCTTAAATGTACGGTTTCAGTTACTGTTCAGAACCAAATTGGCTACAGGTGCTGGTTTTAACTGATTTAATTTTGATTCGATTTTAATTTAAAATCAAACTGTAATCATCCCTAATTCGCAATGATGCATTTGGATAGACTTGACCGGTTCATTTTATTAGCAGTTTCAAACCTATTCATTGTCGGTTTTGGCGTGGTTCTAGGAGTGGCTAGGCTTTGCCTTTTCAGCCATTTTTAGTGTTATTTTTCTTTCATTGAATCATGACCTTCGAACGGATTTTAATAGTAAAAAGAATATGAACTGAAATTAAACCCAATTAAGTTTAAATCCAATTTAAAATCAAAACTTTTAGATTGATTGCAATTTTAATCCAACAGGTGACTACGCCAATACATAAATTTTTTTATCAGCAAATTAATTTATAAAAAACTTAATATTTATAGACAACTAAACACGAGCCATCAGGGTTCCTATACATCCAAACCTAACTTGAAAATGTTAAATAAAAAATTCTGAAAAACCAAAACAGATCAAAATAGAACAAATAAAAATTACTCCTTTTCTTGAGTTAGGAAAAGAGAATACGTAAACAAAATTTAAAATCAAAACTTTTAGATTGATTCCAATTTGAATCGGACCGGTGACAACCCCAATAGAGGTGACAATTTCCATTGAATTATGCTATATATGGTAAATTAAAAAGAAAATACAAAGGAATATTTGATTCCAGTGAATATTCTCAGCATATACAAATTATGTGGTGAGTGATTGAGAGTGAAGATGTGCACCTTTATAAATTATGATATGAGATGATGATGACAGAAAAAGAGAAGCAGATATTTATGAATATTTGAACACTCACTGTTTAGAGCTGTGGATGCAATTAATTTATTAATGAGTTGCTTCCATTTATTTATTGTACATAATAAAATAAGGATTATAAAAATGGAAAGTTGTAAATATATTAAACGGAGGCTAAATTATTAAAAAAACTCTAATTTTGCAGATAATTTTAATCTTACCATAAATTCAACTTTTTTTTTCGAGTACCCTGAATTTTAATTTTAGTTATAATAGTACCCTAATTTCAAATTGTACCCAATTAGTTATAATTTTTTTTTTAAAAAAAAATTCATAATAGCCAAGTAAAACAATAAATTCTAGTTAGTTATAAACATAGAATATTAGTTTAGGTTTTTATTTTGTCATTTTCTACACATGGAATTTAGTTAGGATTTATTGAAATTATACTTAAGTTAAATCTCTTTAAAAAATAGGTTTTATTCATTACGATATAATTTTATTTTTAGGGAATCATTACTTGTTGTCAATATTATATAAATAAATAAATAAATAAATTGTATTTTATTTTTAACATGAAAATATTATTTTTTATTTTAATATTGGGTATAATTTGAAAATAGTGTACTATTGTAACTAAAATTGAAATTCAGAGTACTAGAAGAAGAAAGTTGGATTTACGATCCAATTAAAATTATCCTTAAAATTTGAGGTTTTTTTTAATGATTTAGCCTTAAAATAACATCAAACAATAAAAATTCTACATCTTTGAAAGTTTATAAATAATCAAAACACATCTACAAGCCTCTCAACTATACAACTTTTAGCTATTGAATCCTTAAAGTTTTATTTTTTGTGAAGCCTTTATATTGTTATCGTTAGATAAGTTCTTAGTGTCACTAAAAATAATAGTACAAGGGCTTCATACGAACAAATAAAACTTTAAGGGCTTAATAAGTTAAAAGTTACAAAATTGAAGAGCTTTTAAATATGTTTGTCTCGTAAAGGTTAAAATATTAAAAAAACAAAAAACTTTGTAGGTGGTTTTAATTGTACCCTAAATCTAATTAACTTTCTTTATCCTAATATCTAGAAATTCAACTTTAATTACAATGACACCCTAAATTTTCCAGTTTTTAGCATATTATCACACCCATCGCCACTCTACCATTACCATTATATCATTATTAATACAAAAGAAATGTTTGAACTAAATTAATATGAAATAGGAAGTGAAATAGAATAAAATAGGAAATGAAATATGTAACATCCTCTTGAGTTGAGTCGGGTTGAACCAAACCTGGTTGGGGTAGAATGGATGATACGTGGACTTATGTGCAAATAAAGGTTAGGACTTGTTTGCATTAAAATATACAGCTTGGGTATTAAGTTGTAGCCTTTGTACACTTGAGGTACCAATTAGAGAGTTTACACAGCCAAATCACTTCTTCTAGAGACTACCCGTTCTTATCAACTCACTTTCCCATTTTCCCGTTTCTCCTTCTCTTCTTACTTGTCCCGCCCATTTTCTTTCCATTGTCAACATAGTTAAGCAGTAAGTCAACTTCAAGTAAGTAGAATTCCTTGAAGTGTGATGTTATTTCCTATTTCATTTAGTTATATTGGAGATGAGTTATGAGAATTCTTGTGTATAGGAGAAGAAAGTTCAAAAGTTGCAGAAAAGAGAAGCTGAAACAGAGTTCAAGCTTTTGACGTCAAGGTTTGATATCTCATGTTGTTTACTAGTTTCTTTGCATGTAAATTGTGTGGTGTGTTGCTAGTGAGATGATATGTTGCTTATTGTTGAGTGAGAAGATTGGATATGATGTGAAAACAGGGGATGAATATATGAAGTGGAAACAGAGTTTGCTGGAAATTTTACCAACAACTTCATCTTGATTTTGAACCCATTTAATGATGGAACTAGGAATTGTCATAGAAGAGTTATTTGTTCCTCTATGTGTTATCTTTACGTGGGCTTTTGAATCACTCAATTTGAAGTTGTATATTGAGAGTTATGGCCAAAAGAACACAGACTGCACAATCTGGAAACACGTCGCGCGCTCGCGCGGTCTGGAAAGCAAGTCGCGCTCGCGACTTTCACATGCGCGGTCGCGACTTTGGCCAAAAACTCTCTGACTCTCAAATGGCACATTTCGCGCTCGCGAACTCCACAAGTGCGCTCGCGACTTCATCTCGCGCTCGCGACTTGTGCTGCGCGGTCGCGACTTGAGCCAGAAACCTCTCTGACTCTCGATTGCACTTCTCGCGCTCGCGAGGTTTGAAGACGCGCTCGCGACTTCTCCCTGGGAAGCATCTCGCGCTCGCGACTTTTCCCTGCGCGCTCGCGACTTGTGTTTTCATGCATTTTGGACTTCATTTTCTATACAATTACATTCCTTTGCTCAACATGCATGCATCCAATCATTGTAAAACAAAAATATAATATAAGAACATGGATTAAAACAACATGTAAGCATTTATATGGTGTGAAATCAAATCAATATGATGAACTATGACGTTGTGAAACCATTTATGTGCTATTGTGTTACATTGTTGACATGCTAATCTTAAGCTCCATTGAGGTTAGGTAGAAACCATGTAGATAAGGCTATGTCGCGACATAGAATAGCAGATCTGCGCCCCATACAGTTTGGAACTCCGGCTACAGGCCGTTGAGTGGATATGATTAAACCGTGCGGTGCAAATCCGGTTAGGGGCACCAAAACGGACAATATTGGCATAGGCGAATCCGGTTCGGGGCCTATAGCATACAGTTTCATCCCGTTTCATACAGTTTATCTTATCACTTCGGTTTCGCTATAACCTTATGGAGCCATACAGATATTTTGACTTAATCATACAGTATAATAAAGAGAAAGAAAGACCATCAAAGTAAACTGAACATGTCATGATTTGTGTGCTTATCTGTGCTATATGTGTTTACATGGTTCTTTGACATATGTATTTGTTTATTTGTTTATTTTATATTGAGATATCCACTGAGCTTTATTAGCTCAGCGAGTTACCTGTTTAACTCGCAGGTTTTGAGACTGGTTCATAGAGAGTCGGATTACAACTGCTGAAGTTCATCTGTAGAAGACACGGTCTTCAGGGTAGCTAGTCATTTTACTGTATATCTTTTATCTATCCTTTTGATGGCATGTACAGGGCACACAGTTGGGCCCAAATCACTTTGTAAACAGTATCATGTCTTGTAAATATTATATACATTATTAATGTTATCAGCATCAACATG
Organism: Jatropha curcas; assembly: GCF_041381405.1. Lineage (NCBI taxonomy): Eukaryota > Viridiplantae > Streptophyta > Magnoliopsida > Malpighiales > Euphorbiaceae > Jatropha > Jatropha curcas. Next base: position 8,854,210 of record NC_143161.1, read on the forward strand.
CTAGTATTTTCTATATACAGTATGAAGTCAGCATGATAGGACATACAGTCATCCAGTTTGTAGCGTCTCGACTCGGTTCATTCGGGTTTTCGGGTGGACCGGGAAGGGGTGTTACAAATTTTGGTATCAGAGCCCTAGGTTTAATTTCCTCGGGCTTGCATGCATAAGTCAGTATATGTACATGCCATGACTACCCTGATGAACTAAGCAGTTGTTGTTCTTTTAGGAGGATGTCACAAGAAGGGGAGAGTGAGTCACACGCCTCCAGAGCAGTGGAGGGTGAGGCTCCAGCAGCACCAGGTCAAGAGGTGTTGTTAAAGCAACTTGCAGACACTTTTCGACAGATTGCAGGGGTGATGCCTCAAGCACCCGTAATAGTAGAAAGAGAGAGAAAACCCCCATTGGAGAAGCTTAGAAAATATGGTGCAAAGGAATTCAAAGCGAGCAAAGATGATAGTCCCGAAGTAGCTGAGTATTGGCTAGATGGGACATCGAGAGTCCTAGAACAATTGCAGTGTACAGCCGAAGACAAGTTGATTTGTGCCACTTCATTGCTGATAGAGGAGGCATATACATGGTGGACCACTGTGCAACAGAGAGTAACAGCAGATCAGCGTACTTGGCAATTCTTCTTGGATGAATTCAGGAAGAAGTTCATTACCGAGGCTTACCTAGATGCGCGAAGGAAAGAATTCTTATACCTGCGACAGAACAGAATGTCTGTAGCTGAATACGAAAGAGAATTTACTAGACTCAGCAGGTATGGTAAGCAGATAGTGGCTACAGAAGCCGAAAGGTGTAAGAAGTTTCAAGAAGGCTTGAATGATGAGATTCAGATGGGAGTGGTAGCTTCCAGATTCAGAGAATTCTCAGCCTTGGTAGAGGCAGCTCAAGAGATAGAGCGAATACAGGCCAATCAGCGTTCTAGACGCCAGCGGTCTCAGCAGAGAAGAGACCAGACTCAGAGTGCACCCAGTACACATCAGCCGGAGAGCAAGAAATTCAGAGGTGCAAGTAGTTCATCTGGTTCTAGGCCTCCTTTTAGTCAAGGCTTAGTCAGGGGCACTAATATGCCAGCAGCATCAGTGGTGGCTAGTTCTACCAGTGGGAGTCGAGGTTCAGGCAGAGGTTCTGGTAGAGGCACTGGTAGAGGTGCAGAGTCAGCTGGTTATACTTCGTCACCTTGTGAGCATTGTGGCAGACGACATGGTGGAGATTGTTGGTTGGTGACTGGTAAATGTTGGACATGCGGAGCCTCAGACCATCAGAAGAAGGATTGTCCTAAAAGGGCAAGAGTTCCTACACCGTTCATAGCAGGCCGAGGTCGAGGCGAGACCTCCGGAGTGCAGAGATAGCAGTCAGAGACTGTGGACAGGCCTGAGACCAGGGGTCCAGCCAGGGTTTATGCCATGCGAGCCAGAGAAGATGAGGAAGCTCCAGATGTCATAGTTGGTGAGTTTTCTTTACGTGATCATGGAGTTTATGCTTTAATTGATCCTGGCTCATCTCATTCATACATTAGTGTGCCTACACCCTGGGTTAAAGGGTTAGCGGTTGCACATGTGGGTCAGGGTATGTTGGTTACCAATCCATTAGGAGATGTAGTAACAACTCATACGGTGATCAAAGACTGTCCAATTGTTATTCATGGAAAGGAATATCCAGGAGATCTTATGGAGTTGCCATTTAGGGAATTTGATGTTATTTTGGGCATGGATTGGCTATCTCGACATAATGCTCTAGTTGATTGTGCAAAGAAAAGGGTGACATTATCTACACCAGCAGGGGAAGAGATTACAGTAGTCGGGAAGCGGCGAGATTTTCTGGGTAATGTGATATCAGCCATAGCAGCAAAGAGATTCATACAGAAGGGTTGTGAAGCATACTTGGTATGTGCATTAACCGCAGAGAAAGAAAAGTCAAAAGTGCAAGACATACCAACAGTATGTGATTATCCAGACGTATTTCCAGATGAGTTACCAGGGTTACCACCAAGGAGGGAAGTGGAGTTTACCATAGATGTCTATCCTGGAGCAGCACCAGTATCTATTGCACCTTACAGAATGGCACCAGCAGAGTTAAAAGAGTTAAAGATTCACCTGCAGGAGTTATTGGATAAAGGCTTTATCAGACCCAGTGTATCACCTTGGGGAGCACCGGTATTATTTGTTAAGAAGAAAGATGGATCATTCAGATTGTGCATTGATTACAGACAGCTGAATAAACTGACAATCAAGAATAAGTATCCATTGCCTCGAATCGACGATTTGTTTGATCAGTTAAAAGGTGCAGGTATGTTTTCTAAGATCGACCTCAGGTCGGGATATCATCAGTTGCGTATAAAGGAAGAAGATATCGCTAAGACTGCATTCAGGACCTGATATGGTCACTTTGAATTTTTAGTAATGCCATTCGGTCTCACAAATGCACCGGTGGTTTTCATGGATCTCATGAACCGCATATTTCATTCATACCTGGATCAGTTTGTGGTGGTGTTTATAGATGACATTTTGGTCTACTCCAGAGACAGGGCAGAACATGATAAGCATTTACGGATTGTACTTCAGACATTGAGAGATAAACAACTGTATGCTAAACTCAGTAAGTGTGAGTTTTGGCTAGAAGAAGTCTCTTTCTTAGGACATGTGGTATCATCAGAGGGTATCAGAGTGGATCCTAAGAAGATTGAAGCTATTGTTGATTGGAGACCACCCAGAAATGTCACAGAAGTTCGAAGTTTTCTGGGTTTAGCCGGTTATTACAGAAGGTTTGTAAAAGGATTCTCCATCATTGCATCACCTTTAACAAGACTATTGAAAAAAGAGGTTGTATTTCAATGGGATGCTAGCTGTCAACAGAGTTTTGACACTTTAAAGAGAAAGTTGACTGAAGCACCAGTGTTAACTCAGCCAGTGTCAGGTAAAGACTTTGAGATTTACAGTGATGCCTCTCATACTGGGTTGGGATGTGTACTCATGCAAGATAAGAAAGTGGTCGCCTATGTCTCCAGACAATTGAAACCACATGAGTTGACTTATCCAACCCATGATCTAGAACTGGCAGCCATTGTTCTAGCATTCAAAGTATGGCGGCATTATTTGTATGGTGAAAAGTGTTACATTTACACAGACCATCAGAGTTTAAAGTACTTACCAACACAGAAGGACTTGAATTCAAGACAACGGAAGTGGATGCAGATTCTGGCTAATTATGATTATGTCATTAATTATCATCCGGGCAAGGCTAATGTGGTAGCGGATGCCCTTAGCCGGAAATCCTTGTATGCTTTGAGCTTAATGAGAATTAGTATGGAGTTACAACATCAAGGAGCTATTCTCGCACAGATGCAAGTACAACCATCTTGGCTTCAGGAAGTTGCAGAAGCACAGAAGAAAGATGCACAAATAGCCCTATGGGTTAAACAAGTCCAGGCAGATCATGGTGGGAAATTTAGATTGGATAGCAATGGAGTTTTGTTTTATGCAGATAGAATTGTTGTACCACAGACAGGGGAGGTCAGACAAAAGATTCTGCATGAAGCTCATAACAGTCCATATACAATGCATCCAGGTAGCACCAAGATGTATCAAGATTTGAAGAAAGGCTACTGGTGGCCAGGCATGAAGAGAGACATCGGAGATGTTGTAACAAGATGTTTAACATGTCAACAAGTAGAAGCAGAACATCAACTGCCATCCGGGTTACTTCATCCAATAACAGTGCCAACATGGAAATGGGATCAGATCACGATGGACTTTGTTACTGGCTTACCTCAGACACAGCGGAAGCATGATGCAGTATGGGTAATTGTGGACAGATTAACCAAGTCTGCTCATTTCCTACCAGTTAAGACGGACTATTCTCTGGACAAGTTAGCAGAAATTTATGTTAGTGAGATAGTTCGACTACATGGAGTTCCATTATCCATTATTTCTGATCGTGATCCAAGGTTTACATCGAAGTTCTGGGGTAAACTTCAAGAAGCATTAGGAACGAAACTGCATTTCAGCACTGCATTTCATCCGCAGACAGATGGCCAGTCAGAAAGAGTAATTCAAATATTGGAAGACATGATGAGATCATGTGTTATCGAATTTAAAGGCAGTTGGGACAGATATGTATCTCTCATGGAATTCGCTTATAACAACAGTTACCAATCAAGCATCAAGATGGCACCATATGAAGCATTGTATGGTAGAAGATGCAGGACACCTATATGTTGGACAGAACTTAGTGAGAAGAAGATTTTGGGTCCAGATTTGGTTAGAGACACAGAAGAGAAAGTGGACATCATAAGAAAACGGCTGAAAGAAGCAAGTGATCGACAAAAGTCCTATGCTGATTTAAAAAGAAAGGATATTGAGTATTCGGTTGGGGATAAAGTATTTTTGAAGGTTTCACCATGGAAGAAGATCCTAAGGTTTGGACAAAAGGGTAAGCTAAGTCCTAGGTTCATTGGTCCATACGAGATTGTTGAACGCGTAGGACCATTAGCCTATCGCCTAGCATTACCTCCGACCTTAGATCGAATTCATAATGTCATTCATGTATCAATGTTAAGGAGATACAGATCAGATCCCTCACATGTGTTATCAGCGGAAGAGATTGATATTCAGCCGGATCTCACGTATGAAGAAGAACCAGTTCAGATCCTAGCCAAAGAAACTAAAGAATTGCGGAACAAGAAAATAGCATTGGTGAAAGTTCTTTGGAGGAATCATAAGACAGAAGAAGCAACTTGGGAATCAGAAGAAACCATGCGACAACAATATCCGCATTTGTTCACAACAGGTAAACTTCGGGACGAAGTTTTTATTTAGAAGGGGAGAACTGTAACATCCTCTTGAGTTGAGTCGGGTTGAACCAAACCTGGTTGGGGTAGAATGGATGATACGTGGACTTATGTGCAAATAAAGGTTAGGACTTGTTTGCATTAAAATATACAGCTTGGGTATTAAGTTGTAGCCTTTGTACACTTGAGGTACCAATTAGAGAGTTTACACAGCCAAATCACTTCTTCTAGAGACTACCCGTTCTTATCAACTCACTTTCCCATTTTCCCGTTTCTCCTTCTCTTCTTACTTGTCCCGCCCATTTTCTTTCCATTGTCAACATAGTTAAGCAGTAAGTCAACTTCAAGTAAGTAGAATTCCTTGAAGTGTGATGTTATTTCCTATTTCATTTAGTTATATTGGAGATGAGTTATGAGAATTCTTGTGTATAGGAGAAGAAAGTTCAAAAGTTGCAGAAAAGAGAAGCTGAAACAGAGTTCAAGCTTTTGACGTCAAGGTTTGATATCTCATGTTGTTTACTAGTTTCTTTGCATGTAAATTGTTTGGTGTGTTGCTAGTGAGATGATATGTTGCTTATTGTTGAGTGAGAAGATTGGATATGATGTGAAAACAGGGGATGAATATATGAAGTGGAAACAGAGTTTGCTGGAAATTTTACCAACAACTTCATCTTGATTTTGAACCCATTTAATGATGGAACTAGGAATTGTCATAGAAGAGTTATTTGTTCCTCTATGTGTTATCTTTACGTGGGCTTTTGAATCACTCAATTTGAAGTTGTATATTGAGAGTTATGGCCAAAAGAACACAGACTGCACAATCTGGAAACACGTCGCGCGCTCGCGCGGTCTGGAAAGCAAGTCGCGCTCGCGACTTTCACATGCGCGGTCGCGACTTTGGCCAAAAACTCTCTGACTCTCAAATGGCACATTTCGCGCTCGCGAACTTCACAAGCGCGCTCGCGACTTCATCTCGCGCTCGCGACTTGTGCTGCGCGGTCGCGACTTGAGCCAGAAACCTCTCTGACTCTCGATTGCACTTCTCGCGCTCGCGAGGTTTGAAGACGCGCTCGCGACTTCTCCCTGGGAAGCATCTCGCGCTCGCGACTTTTCCCTGCGCGCTCGCGACTTGTGTTTTCATGCATTTTGGACTTCATTTTCTATACAATTACATTCCTTTGCTCAACATGCATGCATCCAATCATTGTAAAACAAAAATATAATATAAGAACATGGATTAAAACAACATGTAAGCATTTATATGGTGTGAAATCAAATCAATATGATGAACTATGACGTTGTGAAACCATTTATGTGCTATTGTGTTACATTGTTGACATGCTAATCTTAAGCTCCATTGAGGTTAGGTAGAAACCATGTAGATAAGGCTATGTCGCGACATAGAATAGCAGATCTGCGCCCCATACAGTTTGGAACTCCGGCTACAGGCCGTTGAGTGGATATGATTAAACCGTGCGGTGCAAATCCGGTTAGGGGCACCAAAACGGACAATATTGGCATAGGCGAATCCGGTTCGGGGCCTATAGCATACAGTTTCATCCCGTTTCATACAGTTTATCTTATCACTTCGGTTTCGCTATAACCTTATGGAGCCATACAGATATTTTGACTTAATCATACAGTATAATAAAGAGAAAGAAAGACCATCAAAGTAAACTGAACATGTCATGATTTGTGTGCTTATCTGTGCTATATGTGTTTACATGGTTCTTTGACATATGTATTTGTTTATTTGTTTATTTTATATTGAGATATCCTTTGAGCTTTATTAGCTCAGCGAGTTACCTGTTTAACTCGCAGGTTTTGAGATTGGTTCATAGAGAGTCGGATTACAACTGCTGAAGTTCATCTGTAGAAGACACGGTCTTCAGGGTAGCTAGTCATTTTACTGTATATCTTTTATCTATCCTTTTGATGGCATGTACAGGGCACACAGTTGGGCCCAAATCACTTTGTAAACAGTATCATGTCTTGTAAATATTATATACATTATTAATGTTATCAGCATCAACATGCTAGTATTTTCTATATACAGTATGAAGTCAGCATGATAGGACATACAGTCATCCAGTTTGTAGCGTCTCGACTCGGTTCATTCGGGTTTTCGGGTGGATCGGGAAGGGGTGTTACAAAATAAATAATAGAATGAAAAAAGGAATATGAATTCTTATTTCTATATTTAGCATGTAACATCGAATAATTCTATTTTATTCTTTTCCGGAAGCAAACTACTATATTTTATTATAGGAATATGAATAATTTTTATTTTGTTATATTATATTTTTTTCAACTTTTTTTTTTTAATTTTTTAGTCCAAATAAATTTATAAATCTAAATAATTTGTAATAGCGTGATATAAATCTAAATTTTATAAATTTATTTGTTGGTCGTAGTGATTGAGGTGGTGGTGATTTTGGTAGTGGTGATAATAGAGTGGTGATTGTGGAGTGATGATGGTAGTAGTGATTGTGGTGATTGAGGTGGTGGTGGTTACGGTAGTGGTGATATTGGAGTGGTGATTGTGGTGGTAGTGATTGTAAACAATGGAATTCAAAATTTGGTTAGGGTTTAGCTTTTCAGAGATTATAATATAATGATCATTACAAAGATTTTTGGATGGAATGGCTATTTACATATGGCAATTGACTATGTAGGGTCTGTTCGGCAAAATTAACTATTTTGATAGTTGTTAACTGTTTTAATAGAATTTAAGCGTTAGCTGTTTGAATAACTTTTTATGAAACATTAAAAACTAAACGTTATATGAGTTAACTTTTTATAAAATGCTACCTTAAACTCTAAAAATTAGTTTAAATATTATTTTAACGAACACTGTAAAAAGTAGCATTTAGCATTTTGACCAGTCAAAATGCTAAAAGCTACTTGAAAAACTGTTACCGAACACAGCCGTAATATAATTTCTATCCATCTCCGCAGTCCCTGCAACTGAGAAAAGTGTGGTTAGCTTTGACACCAGTGGATATGATATTGGAAGAACCACACCTCAAAGGCTAGCCGGTGAAGTTGGAGAATTCAAGTTCATATGAACCACATATTAAAATCACATACTTTCCCAATCTTTCATACCTTGTTTTGGAAAGATAAGTTTCATAACTTGTTTTGCAGCTAGAATTCTAACAAATTTATTATATTCCATCAGCAAATTCCTAGGTATCTCAGTTTTCAGAAAAATAATTTATTTTTGAAAAATATTTTTTAAATAACTGATGCAGTGTTATTTACTTGGAAATTGAAAATTAATTAAAAATATTAAAATTTTAATCTATAAAACTATAAAAATATTTTACTACTACACTAAGTCATTGATTAATTTATTTTATATATTTTTATATTTTTATATTATGATGGCCATTAGTCATCATAATTTCCTTCCCTTAAAGCTAAATTGACGTCAAACAAACATTTTGCAAGTGTCAACTTATATAATATTTGTCACCTAATGTTGTTGCTTGATTTACTTTTAAGGAAGGATATGATAAAATAGCTAAAGAAAGATAATTATAAGTTAATCTCTTGTCTATAAAGTTTCCCTTTTTCAAAACCTTAAAGTGCAATGGAAGAGATGAAATGTCCCTTTTCAACATCTCTTCAACTATAAATAGGTTTCTACACTTTTTTTCTCTTTCATTCAAATTCCATTCAAAAATGAAGATTCTGAAGAGCACCGATGCTGTTTGTTTTCTCTTCTTGATACTGATTTCTTTGTTATCTGGTAAAATTACTATTGTTGTTTTGTTCTTTGTTAATTTAATTATATATTATTTTTTCGGTTACTATTGTGTTATGTTTTATTACCTATAATGGAATATAATGTAATATAATCAAAAATATTTTTAACGTAATATCTCTATTAAAAATATTTTTGATTACACTGTATTATGTTCCATTACAATTCACATTTTACTTATAAACTTATATTATTGTGAGATAATTCAACAATTAGATTAAGATTAGTTATGATGATCGCACATTTTACTTCCATTTCTTAAGTTTGTTGCAATTCTGTGTAAATTTTTGGAGCTTTTTTACTCTAAATAAACTTATGAACTTTTTTTTTAGATGAAAATAAACTTATAAACTTATTATGTTTATATATATATAATTTATTTTATAAAATTTGATTATATTTAACCAAATCTTATCAAATTTGTAAACAAAATAAAAAATAATAAAATTTGTAAACAAAAACAAAATTAGTAAAATTATATATTTGACTTGACTAAAATTACTTGACATTGTAATTTAAACTAGGGGTGAGCAAATTTTAGAAAAATCGAAAATCGAATCAAACTCAATTATTTCTGATTTTGGGTTTGATATTTGATTTCTGGTTTCGGCTTCGGTTTTCAATCTTTAAATGGGTTATTGCAAAGCAATTATGTATGAGTAAAATCGAACCATTTGACATAATTGATGTATCGAACCAAACTCACCGGTTTGATTCGGTATCCAAACTTACTTCAGTTTGGTTCAGTTTAAAAAAAAAAAAAAAAAACTACGTTTGATTTTTGCGATTCGGTTCGGAACCAAACCGCATTTGCATGCGCATAATTTAAACATCAATTATTTAATATTGGTATTTGCTACTAGCCTCTGAAACCAGGGGTAAATAAATTTCATAATTAATAATTAGGATATCCAACGTATAAGTTATTACAAATAAATTTTACTAGTGAAAAATTTTTTTTGAGGGAATTTACGAATGAAAATTCACTCGCAAATTAATTAAGTTTGACACTTAGATAAATTTTTGCAGGGTCCATATTAGCACATCAAGTTACATTTTTTGTGCACAACAAATGCCCATTTCCCATATGGCCAGCAACAGCTCCAAACACAGGCCACCCTGTAATAGCTGATGGTGGATTCTACCTTCCCTCAGGTAAATCTCAACAGATAATTGCTCCATGGGATTGGAACGGTCGAATTTGGGCTCGAACTGGTTGTAATTTCAGCTCTAATCGGCTTCCGGCTTGTCAGACAGGCGATTGTGATGGCCGATTAGCTTGTAATGGACTAATAGGCATACCTCCGGTTACGCTAGTACAAATCTCTCTCCAAGCAGATAAAAGTAAGCCGAATTTCTATGATGTGAGCTTAGTCGATGGGTATAACATTCCGATTTCAATTACAAGTAGACCATTATCGTCGAAATGTACAATTGGAGGCTGCTCGAAAAATTTAAATAGCTTATGCCCTCACGAGCTTCAAGTAATTAACAATAATGGAGAAATTATAGCGTGTAAAAGCGCTTGCTTGGCTTTTAATCTCGACTCATTTTGTTGTAGAAATGAGTTTGGGAGTCCAGAGAAATGCAAACCTAATGTTTACTCAAATGTATTTAAGAAGGCTTGCCCTAATTACTATAGCTATGCTTTTGATTCACCACCCCCATTGGTTAATTGTGCATCTAAAGAGTATGTTATTACCTTTTGTCCTTCATCTTGGGGTGATGGTGAGCTCAATTCCATGTAAATAGATTATATGCTGATTAATATAGGCTTGTAATATGATCAGCACTGAACTTTGCTTTGTCAAATAAAACAAAATTTTTAATTTGTGTTTAGCACATTAATATTCTGATTTATATTTCTGTCCTTGTAGCTTTGATTCAAAGTTAAACTTTGAAAATTTAAATGATGGGTTAGAAAGAAAGAAAGGGTTTTTTAAAGGGAAGGAAAGGGAGGGATGGAATGGAAAGAGAAAAAAAAAAATTTTAAAGGAAAAATTACAATACGATCCCTGTGTTTGTGAAATACAATTAGTTCGTCTTTGTCTTCTTTTAGAAAATAGACTAAAATATTCTTATAGTTTACTTCCGACAGATTATGAGGTCCTTTCGTCCAATTTTTGCACATTTTCCATTAATTACTTTATGAAATGATGCACTGTAATTAGTTTAAAAACTCATGAACAAATTAGTTGTATTTTTCAAATAATAGAAACTGCGCTGTAATTATTTTGCTATAATAGTTTAGTATCTCTTTTGACCCATGTGTTTTCTTGTTGATTTAGTGGAAAAGATGCAAAAATTGGATGGAAAGATCTAATAGTGTAACAAAAAAAAAAAAAAATACAGAAATAAATTAGTATATGTTAAAAAAGATAGGGATGAACTAATTGTATTTTACAAATCACAAGAATCGTATTATAATTTTTCATTTTTTTAAGTTTTCCATAAGTACCACGTGTCCTTTAGAGACCTCCCACTCCTCATGTGGATAAAAAAATTAATCAGACCGCACCTGATTAACTACCTATAAAGAAATATTAATATTTTCTTTATACATATATTTGTTTCTTTATCCATTTTAAAGAATATTTTGATTATCTTAATGCGTGACTATTTTGTTATCGAAAATAAATGTGATGAATTATTTAATATATTTAAAAAAAAGAGAGATATCCACTTATGAATTATGCAAAATAGTAAATTTAACTAATATAAAAAATTTTAATCCGTGAAGATCTTGGCATTGAATTGGGCATGGTTTGAGCCAGTTCTTGACAAACAAAGAAAGAAAAAAAAGTTGTACTAGCCCAACGAGTCATGATTAGTGGGCCTCCATATCGGCTTATTACAATATTCAACAGCCCATTATCATGAATGACAGTTCCTCTGCATGGGCCCATTAGAAGATAGTAAAGCTCCAGTCCAGTCTCCACCCCTCGGCGCTCATTAGATAACTGGAAGGGTTCACCATAGATATTAGGGTTTCGGTCTCGCCGCTATAAATATTCAGCGAACACAGCAGTTTTACAAGTGTAGCAGCGAGCAAGGGGTTTTGTGGTCGCGCGTCTCGCTTCAAGATCTTGTTTGATTTTTTATCTTTTTGTTTCTCAGTAATTTTGTGATTCTCTGTGATTTCTTGTTTTTAAGTTCGGTTTTTCTGAAAAAATAAGGAGAAGAATGAAAATTCTCAATCAATTGATGAGAAAAAACTGCAACAATATGATGGAATACGTTCCATGATTCATGGTATTTAAGTCTCTGATGATTGATTATGAATGTTTTTTTTTTTTTCCTTTTAGATCTCTGAAGGTTTTTGATTTTTTCAATTTTCTTTTTCTTTTGAAATTTTTAGATGAGATATGATGAGTAATTTTTGGTCCGTGTTTCTGATTTAACCGTGACTGATTACCATTTTAGCACACTCTGATCTCATTTTAATATATCAGATTTTGGAATTTTTTAAAAATATTATTTTAGAATTTAATTTTTGTAAAGAAATTAATTGTGGCAGAAATTTTAAATTGAGTCTTGTTTATTAGTTTTTTTTGATATGTAAGCTTAAAATGTGATTTGAAGCTTCTGCTGTGATGAATCTATGAAATTATTCACATGTCAGACTTCAGAGATTTTCAATCAATGAGAAGAAATTTCATCTCTCTGAGCAGAAGTGAGTTATCCCAAATTGAGAAAAGAAGAGCTCTTTAAAATTGAGAAGCATTGGGCTGGGATTTACCTTCTTTAATTTAATTTACCATGGTCCAAATGAGGGCATTTTGAAGTCTTTTCTTTAAAAGAATTATTTTATAAAAAACCCAAACTTTATTCAAACTTCTGAAAGAAAAAAACAGTATTAAGTGATCTGGATCCACATTAACCTCAATGTCACGTTACATCATTTTTATATTAACGTTTTTTAAAAATAAATTGATATATTTTTGGAAGACCTTTTCATTAACTGTGAAGTAAACTCTAGGGTCAGGGTGTGATGAGCTTATTCTGGAAAAGGGGCCTAATTTTTAGAGATGTGGTAATACATTTAAGAAATTATTCAAATTTTATTTCATCGATGTATTCGCCCCTGTTACCAGGAAAAAATGTAGCTTGTGATAGAAAACAAAAGACTTATTTGATGATTTGAATTTTACAAGATACATATATTTACAAAAAAAATCTTATGATAGAATAATTTTCAAAATTGAGTTTTTATGTTTAAATTTGAGATAGAAATAATGGCTAAATTTAAAAAGTGAAATTAAATTTTTTTAATCATTTTATATAAATTTAAAAGCTAAATTGATTAAAAAGCTCAAATTTAAAATTTTTAACTTGTTAAATAAATTCAGGATCAAATTAATCTTTGTTTTAATTTATAATTGAATTCAATGAAACTCGAATCCAACAATCCCTTTTTTGGTTTTTTTGTCTAGATTAAAATTACAATCTAATCCTCATGACACCTTCTTCGATATATACAGGAAGCTAGTAAGAAAGAAACAGGTAATTACCAAGAAAACTAAAACTAAAAATTTCACAAAGCCAAACATAGCATTATACTCTGTATCTCTTCACTATATATACCAAACCCCAACACATTTCTTTTCTCATCTTTCAAGCCAAAACAAAATATTTTCTCTCTATCCAAACAAGATGAGTGTACTAGAGATGTGGACTAATCTTGGCACCGCAATTGGAAGCCTAATGTTTGCTTATGCTATGTTTCAACAGTACTTCCCTGATCAACTTCGTGGCTACGCCAGAACATATTTAAACAAATTGATAGATTTTACCTCTCCTTATATTCACATCACCTTCGATGAATAAACAGGCGAGCGTCTGAAGCGCAGCGAAGTCTATACCGCCATCCAAAGCTACCTTAGCGCCAACTCTTCTATGCGCGCCAAGCGGTTAAAGGCTGATGTTGTTAAAGATAACCAATCTGTTGTTCTTACTATGGATGATCATGAAGAAATTACTGATGACTTCAATGGAATCAAAATCTGGTGGTCTTCAAGGAAAAATACCCCCAGAACACAGTCTTTTTCCCTCTATCCTGACAGGGATGAGAGAAGATATTTTAATCTCACTGTCCATGGGCGTCATAGAAAAACCATTATGACGTCTTACATAGATCATGTTATTAAAGAAGGGAAAGCGATTTCTGTTAAGAATAGGCAGAGAAAGCTTTATACTAATAATCCAAGTGATAATTGGTATGGATGGAAAGCTACCAAATGGAGTCATGCGGTGTCTAAGCATCCTGCGAGTTTTGATACTTTGGCAATGGCGACAAAGATGAAAGAACAGATCAAGAACGATTTGATCAAGTTTACTAAAGGGAAAGATTATTACGCCAAGATTGGGAAAGCTTGGAAAAGAGGTTATTTGCTTTTTGGTCCACCAGGAACTGGGAAGACGACGATGGTTGCTGCTATGGCTAATTTCTTGAATTATGATGTTTATGATCTTGAATTAACTACAGTTAAGGATAACAGTGAGCTTAGAAGGTTATTGATTGAGACAACCAGTAAGTCCATTATTGTGATTGAGGATATCGATTGTTCTCTTGATCTTACTGGTCAAAGAAAGCCAAAGAAGGAGAAAGATGATGATGAAAAAGACGAGAATAAAGATCCGGTTTCTAAAAAGAAAAAGGAATTAGAAGAAGAAGCAAGTAAAAGTAGCAAGGTGACTCTATCTGGGCTTTTGAATTTCATTGATGGGATTTGGTCTGCTTGTGGTGGAGAAAGAATTATAGTGTTTACTACTAATTATGTGGAGAAACTTGATCCAGCTTTAATTAGAAGGGGAAGAATGGATAGGCACATAGAAATGTCTTACTGTTGTTTTGAAGCCTTTAAGGTTTTAGCTAAGACTCATTTGGACATAGATTCTCACGAATTGTTTGTGAAAATTGAGAAACTGTTGGAGGAAGTGAAGATGACACCAGCTGACGTTTCAGAGATTTTCATGCCAAAATCAGAAGATGAAGATGAAGATGAAGAGACTCGTTTAAAGAATTTGGTTGCTGCTCTTGAGGAGGCAAAGGAAGAGGAAGCAAGAAAGAAGGCTGAGGAAGAAGAGAAGTTAAAAGCAGAGCAAGAAGAGAAAGAGAAAGCTTGTAAAGAACAATGTTAAAGAAATCAAAGAAAATGACTTGAGTGAAAATGGGGAAAAAGGGGATTCTCTTTGAAGACTTTAACTGAGAAATAAAATTAGCAAAGCTCAAAAACATGACTGAATTGGGTATTTTATGTAGATTTACTCTTTAGATTTGCAAGAGTAAAGTGTTCCTATTTGAGCATCAATAAGTTGAAAAATTAGGATTCGAAATTAATCAAATGAAAAATTGTGTTCTATAAGCAAATTTATATTTTCTCAGTCAAAAATCTTTACATCGTGTGATCTGTTGGACAGCTGTTTTGCTCTCTTAACCACCGATCTTGATAAGTCTCAGCTTGATGATGCAGATGGCGGAGGCAGCGGCGGTTATGGATGTCCTGGTAGGTTACATTGAAATCGAAACGATGAGAGAGGAATTAAATTACTTTTTTATCTTTTAAAAAAAAAATTTACGTTTTTTAAAAAAAAGAAAAATTATGTGTTTTTTTAATAAGTGACATATTAAATAGATACTTTTTCCCAACAAGAAGAAGGGGAAGTAGATTTTTTCTGACAAAAATAAACAAAATCATGCATAAGTCAAATAAAATCAAAATCACAGGTTAATATCCAAAGAAAATCAGACAAACTACACATTCTAAAACTCTAAGTCGTTAATTTTCATTGTATTCTCCCTCCTTGATCTCTCTATCTCTATCACAGCAAATTTGAACCAAACTTTTAAACAATGCCAAAACACCCTATTTTAATTAAAACTCACCGTTTCAGTCAGCAAAATAGGACCATGCTTACATTTCCCAAAATAGAAGGAAAACTCAAACTTTAAAATCTATATTTAGAAAAAAAAAAAAAACAAAACAAAAACCAAATTTGCCCTTTTTTTCAGAAGAAAAAAATTTCATGTGTTGAGTTGAAATCTATGCGGAACACACACGCAGTCAAAAGTAGAAAAAGAAAGATAATTTCAATTTTTTTTAATTCATATGTACAGGTCATTGCAAAAGAGACTAAAACGTTAAAAGCCGAAATCCTTAATTTTCTATCCTAAACACTATCCTGCAAAATGAAATTGTTAATCAATTATGTTATAATATTCCCAACAATGTTCATACAAACCGTTTCATTTAGCTTCTTTTTTTTTTTTTTTTTTTTTTTTTTTTTTTTTTTTTTTTCAAAATAGCTCCTTTATGGGGCTTTTCAGATGGAGTTGTTCCTTTTCTTTTTAATTTGGTTAAATTACGTAAATAAGAAAAAAAAATAATTCTTTCCTATTGGTTTATTGATGGATTCGAAATTAATCAAATGAAAAATAAGAGTTAATAATTGTGTTCTATAAGCAAATTTATATTTTCACAGTAAAAAATCTTTACATCGTGTGATCTGTTGGACAGCTGTTTTGCTCTTTTAACCACCGATCTTGATAAGTCTCAGCTTGATGATGCAGATGGCGGAGGCGGCGGCGGTTATGGATGTCTTGGTAGGTTACATTGGAATCGAAACGATGAGAGAGGAATTAAATTACTTTTTTTTCTTTTAAAAAAGAAAAATTACGTTTTAAAAAAAAAAAGAAAAATTACGTGTTTTTTTAATAAGTGACGTGTTAAATAGATACTTTTTCCCAACAAGAAGAAGGGGAAGTTCCGACAAGAATAAACAAAATCATGCATAAGTCAAATAAAATCAAAATCACAGATTAATTGTCACGACCCGATTCCATGGGCCGGACCGGCACTAGGGCCTAGGTAAGCTTAAGGCCCCTGAGACCCGTAGTAAACCTGAAACACTAAAAATTTACTATCTCAATACAATTTTAAACATTCAGCCCATATTAATAAGAAAATAAACCTCAAGGTTCTATTAAATCTCGGCCCAAATTTATCAGTTACAACATTCCACAGTTCCGGCCCAATTAACAATACATCACATTTTTAATATGGGCTCGCATAATTATATCGTCTATGTTAATACACGACTAATTGTACACAAATTCTACAACTGCGGAATCACTAACTGATAGATATACATAGAATTTTATACATATAGATGCATAGCAAAATAATTATTGAACTAGTAAAATTTTCTTTCTAGCCCTGCAACGAAGGAACATAGCTTGACCGAATTAAAAAGAAACTTACTTCCTGAAAAATTAAACAAGATATGTGAGCTTTCTAAGGAGCAACTATTATTGCACAACACACACATTCACACAAATGTGTAAATATATCAATCTAGTCATCCGACTAGTTATATGCTCATACAGTCAGTCACACAAATGGCATATCACCAGTAATCACAATTAATATCACCTTCAAATAATCACATCACGTGGAAATTGGTCTGTGGCGTCACTGAAACCCCGATGAGCCATCCTCCCACATGGCTCATCCACTCACATGTGCACCAGGGAGCCGATCCCTCATACTGGCCGACCGGTTTAATCCTCACTTGACCAGCCCTCTCATTTTTTTTCCATTCTCTCTTTTTTTTATATACATATATATACCAACAGGAGGCAACTCGGTGGTCTCCATCCAATCTAGATCATCAGGCGCACACAACAGGAGGCCACCCTGCGGGCTGCAATCAAATCTAGACTATCAGGTGCGCAACGACGAGAGGCCATCCTGTGGTTAACGGTAACGGTAACGGTAGGTGCACACGGGGGCGCCGATCTCCCATTTACCTGGCTAAGGATCCATATAACGGTAATGGTATATAACGGTAACGGTAATCAGGATCCATATAACGGTAACGGTCTCACAAACCCATGGTGACCCACTTCATCCCAATTCCACACAAACAAAGCACAGCAATATCACAACACAATTAATCAAGTATTGCAATTAAATGCAAGCATATTAATCAATTAAACATCGTAATGCAATGCACAATTAGACATCCAAAATCAAATGCAAATAAATAAGTAAATAGTATTAACAATAAACAACAATAATAAAAATAAATAATAATAATAATAAACAATAATAATGGAAATAAATAAATAATTGAATAATTAAATGAATAATAATGATAATAAATAAATAATTAGAGCACTTTATTTATTATGTATCAAATTATAGGATTTATCTAAATAAGCTTAGTTATTTTGTTATTAATTAAAATTAGTCTAGGTTCTATTGAAATTTCGGCAGAACCTCCCCTAAAAATATGACTATCTACCTGTTTAAATATCACAATAATATTATATATTTATCAATCAATACACACAGCCCATCCGTCGGGCAATCAATCAACTTAATTCCCATCCTCCTTTCAAAACAACCATGTCAACATTCACCAATTAATTTACAAATTATAATAACCTCCAAGCATGTTCCAACGATATTATTAATTGTTCTCTAACTAATTATCAAATAAATGTACAGTTTATAAACAAACTTGTATCAATAAGTTAAATTCAACCATCCTCGTTTGATAGTTACCTAGCCTTTAAATATTATAGAACTCTTTATCAAGCCTTCATTTCTTCATCCTTGCTTAAAGGTAACACTCACATATTTATACCTTCATCAAATTTTTAAATTAGCCACTAAGAACAAATGCTTCAATTAAACTAAAATTTAATGAATACCTCTACTAAGAAATCCAATTTACAACTTAAAATATACCAACTGACTAATTCTTAAAAATAATTAGATCTACTACTTCAAATATTCCATATCAAGCAATAATCTATATAAATTATTGAAAATAGATGCCGCCACTACCAAAAGTTTCTCAATTCTCATCAAATTTAGTCATTAGAACCTCTACATCCACAACAAGTTATGAAGAGCACATTTATTCCAACAATATAAACTTGGTTTAAGCAAAAATCCATGATTTTCTCTAACTAGAAGCTGCCATTATATCAAAGAAACCTTGAGTTATTGATTAAACTCATACATCATATGCTACTTAACCTATTTCCCACCAAGAACTTAATTTAAAACTTTGTTTGCATTATACCACAGTAATTGTTCAAGCTAATTAATTAAAATGGCATGCTGCCATTTCAGGTTTCTCAATTCTTTCGCCATTTCAGTTTATAGTTCAATTGAAATGGTACAATCAAGGTTTCCTTCATAACATACCAAGAATTCAACCAACAACCAAAAATACCTACTATCGTACTAACGAATCATCGTTTCCTTACAAAAATTCATAATAGATTCAATAATCTAGCTATTCTATATGTGAATTCAATTTATAGCTTCCATTTATATATTATTATTATTTTTATTTATTTTTTTTATCAAAATTTCTTAGTTAATCTTCATAACAGTAGCTGAGAAGTTCCATTTCTATATCAACTCTCCAATTCAGGATCAAAATTCATGAAATGAATTAAAAAGGGTTGAAAATAATTTACCCAACTCGTCGAAAATTCGAAAGGAAAGCAGATAGCGCGACTGTACCTATTGCAAGCAGCTCTTGGGTTTGATGCGCCAGCCGGAACAGGATGGAGAGAGTGAAGAAGAGACCGAAGCTTCTTCATCGACGCCGCCGGCAAATCAAGCAGGAGGAGGCTCGACGCAATTTTCCGATCGAAGGATGTCGCGGCTCTCCTGCACCTTCTGCGCACGCTAGAGACGAAAGAGAGATGAGAAGGGAGGCCGGAATCCGCTGTGGCGTGGAGGCGACGGCAAGGCGTGGCGCTGGTCTCCGGTGATCGAAAAACGAGAGGAGGAGAGGGCCAGGTGAGGTCGCCCTCGAGGAAGAAGAAGAAAGGAGAGAAAAAAAAGAAAGAAAGAAAGTAGGTCGGTTTCTGGATCATTCCGGTTCAATTCGAACTGGTTTGGTCTGATTCAATGATTTGGCTCGATTTGCAGGTTTTCTAATCCGATTTGATTTATTTTGATTCTTTTAGTTAGGTTCTAGAACATTTCCTCAATTTACTAAATAATAAGAATAATAATAGATTTTTAGAATAATTAATTTATATAGTAATCACACACATATACATATACATTTTTAATAATTTAATAATTAGTGCTCCATAGTTACTCTTAAAAATTTCTAAAGGTTCTCCACTCGACAAATATTTAATAATATGATTTGGGCTTGAGCCCAACTCCGTACACTTGGGCTCGAATTAGAATTAAACAGTATTTGCAGTCCAGACATTCGAAAATTCAGATTTTTGATTTAATAAAAGTTCAAAAGTTTCAAAAATAAAAATTAAGGGTGTTTCATTAATATCCAAAGAAAATCAGACAAACTAAACATTCTAAAACTCTAAGTCAGTAATTTTCATTGTATTCTCCCTCCTTGATCTCTCTGTCTCTATCACAGCAAACTTGAACCAAACTTTTAAACAATGCCAAAACACCCCGTTTTAATTAAAACTCACCGTTTCAGTCAGCAAAATAGGACCATGATTACATTTCTCAAAATAGAAGGAAAACTCAAACATTAAAATCTATATTTAGAAAAAAAAAAAAACAAAACAAAAACCAAATTTGCCAATTTTTTTCAGAAGAAAAAAAGCTCATGTGTTGAGTTGAAATCTATGCGAAACACACACGCAGTCAAAAGTAGAAAAAGAATAATAATTTTAATTTTTTTAATTCATATGTATAGGTCATTGCAAAAGAGACTAAAACGTTAAAAGCCGAAATCCTTAATTTTCTATCCTAAACGCTATCCCTGCAAAATGAAATTGTTAATCAATTATGTTATAATATTCCCAACAATATTCATACAAACCGTTTCATTTATTTATTTTTTTCCAAAATAGCTCGTTTTATGGGCTTCTCGGATGGAGTTGTTCCTTTTCTTTTTGATTTGGTTGAATTACATAAATAAGAAAAAAAAAACAATTTTTTCCCATTGGTTTATTGATCAATTATTTTTTATGTTTTCCATATATGTGTATGGGAATGTTTTAATGAATTTTTTTTTTTTGTGGAGGTGGAGCGAAAAGCAAATAATGTTTATAAAAGTCTACAAAAGCAACTCCGACAAGGCCCACCTGTCCAGCCCACCCATTCATGATTCATGGGAGCATAGTCCTCTCAATGTATGTAATTTTTAAATACATAAAATTTATGTAATTTTTAAATATACAATAGTATTACAAATTTATATTTCAATTATTTATCATTGGTTATTTAATTAAAATTTAACAATTTAAAAAAACTTTAAAATTCTAAATTCGTTAAATAAACACATATGATATTTAATTTTTTCAAAAGAATGAATTTAATATTATAATTAATGATTTTATTTTAATAGTCTTTTTGAAAAAAAATATGAAATTGAAATGATTGAGTTTTAAAATTACAGTAACATATTTAAAAATTTAAATACTAATAATTATTCTTATTGCAATTTCTGATATGTAAATTTTAGGAAATTATTTTTTTCCTATTGAGAATCATGATGTATATTAAAAAAATCTCTATTATTTTGTTGTTATTTATACTATTTTCATTAAAATAATTTTGACCACATATAATATATTTGCTTATGAAAATAATATTATATTTCAAAACACTCTTTTAAATTAAATTTATTTTTTATTTATCATATGAAAATCTATTTTCGTCTCTATGAAAAATCCTGGTTCCTTCCACTGGCAGGATATGACATGATCCAAACCCACGTAATAATTTAAAAATGGTTGACCAAATAGTCAATAGTCAATTGCTAAATGGTTGACTAAAACCATGCGTTCAAATTGGCCCGTGTCGGTTTGTCGTATTAAATTCTTTTGTTTTTTCTTTGTCGGTTGTTGTATAATAATTAAAGAATTACTTTAAGTATAACAAACTCAGTAATTTCACTAAATTGCTTTTTATTTAAAAAATAATAGTTATTTGTAAAAATATTTATTGTAATTAATCTAAATAAGAAAAATATTAAAAAATATTATTTATTATTCAAAATGCTCAAAACTATTTATATTTTATGATAAAATAATCATTTAAAAGCAACTTATATTTTGAGACAAAAGGAATATATAATTTTATGCATTAAAATCATATTATTAACCACAAGGAAAACTTTTGAGACCCTGTTTTATCAGTGTGAGAAAGAAGCCAAACTTCAGAATCTAAGTTAGAAAAATTTAGTCACCTCTTTGTTTGTGGACCATATTAGAAAATTTCAAATTTAAGTTAATGGGTGAATTTTTTTTTTTTAAAAAATTAGTTTATTCTTATTGTTGAAATCTACGAAACAGTGAGTTGTAAAAGTAAAATTTCAATATTTGATTGGTACAGAAATGTTACAATTCTAATAAAAAGCTTCTTTTATCAGTCATAAACTTTGACTATTGTTAGAGATGATATATATTGTCCAACCAATGAAGAAATTTAATGAAATTGATTAAACATTTTATAATGTAAAATGTAAATCATAATTATGCATTAATAAATATATATAAAAAGGGTGTCGTATAATTTAAATCATGCAATATAACGCAAATTTCTTCTCATTCAACTCATATTATGCATTAATAGATCTACGATAATTAATACAAACATAGCAAGTCATCATTTTAAACCTTTCCATTTTCAGTGAAGCCATTTTCTTTGATCTCTTTAACTGATACTCCATTAGCTTCTTTGTCCTTCTCATCTTTTTTATTAGAATCTTGCTCTTTCTCTTTCTCTTCTTGCTCTGCTTTCAATTTTTCCTCCTCAAGAGCAGCAATCAAATTCTTCAGACAAGTCTCTTCATCTTCATCTACTGATTTTGGCATCAAATTCTCTGCAACATCAGCTGGTGTCATTTTAACTTCCTCCAGCAATTTCTCAATTTTCACAAACAGTTCATGAGAATCAATGTCCAAATAATTCTTAGCTAAAACCTTAAAGGCTTCAAAACAACAGTAAGACATTTCTATATGCCTATCCATTCTTCCCCTTCTAATTAAAGCTGGATCAAGTTTCTCCACATAATTAGTAGTAAACACTACAATTCTTTCTCCACTACAAGCAGACCAAATCCCATCAATGAAATTCAAAAGCCCAGATAGAGTCACCTTGCTACTTTTACTTGCTTCTTCTTCTAATTCCTTTTTCTTTTTAGAAACCGGATCTTTATTCTCGTCTTTTTCATCATCATCTTTCTCCTTCTTTGGCTTTCTTTGACCAGTAAGATCAAGAGAACAATCAATATCCTCAATCACAATAATAGACTTACTGGTCGTCTCAATCAATAACTTTCTAAGCTCACTGTTATCCTTCACTGTAGTTAATTCAAGATCATAAACATCATAATTCAAGAAATTAGCCATAGCAGCAATCATCGTTGACTTCCCAGTTCCTGGTGGACCATAAAGAAGATAACCTCTTTTCCAAGCTTTTCCAATCTTGGCATAATAATCTTTCCCTTTAGTGAACTTGATTAAATCGTTCTTGATCTGTTCTTTCAACTTTGTCGCCATTGCCAAACTGTTAAACGTCGCTGGATGCTCAAACACAACATGGCTCCATTTAGTACCTCTCCATCCATGCCAATCCTTGCTTGCATTATTAGTATAAAGCTTTCTTTGCCGATTTTTAACTGCAGTGGCCTTTCCTTCTTTAATAACATGATCTATATAAGACTTAATAATGATATCTCTATAACGTCTATGGACAGTGAGTTTGAAAAACCTTCTCTCATCCAATTCAGGATAGAAAGAAAATGATTTCGTTTGGGGATCCTTTTTGATTGAAGTCCACCAAACTTTAATTCCTTGAAAATCATCAGTAACTTCTTCATGGTGATCCATTGTAAGTAACACAGACTTCCCATCTTTGACTACATCAGCTTTAAGTCGCTTGGCCCGCATTGATGAGTTGGTGCTAAGGTAGTTTTGAATGGCGGCGTAGACCTCGCTCCGTTGCAGGTCCTCTCCGGTATATTCATCAAAGATAATATGGATATATGGGTAGAAGATGCTAATAATCTTTTGGCTATAAGTATCAATATAGCTGCGAAGTTGATAAGGGAAGTACTGTTGAAACATAGCCCAAGCAAACATTAGGCCAGCAATTGCTGAACCTAGCTGAGTAAAACCCTCTGCTATGCCCATTTTTTTTTTCTCTTAAGAGTAAGAACTCTTGATTTGATAGTGGAAATTGGCTGGATATTTAATAATGTTTAGAAAGACAGAGAAGTGTTTATATAATGAAGAAACTTGGGAAATAAGTTTTTTTTCCTTGCAGGGTGAGCAAGTTACGCAATGTCGTTTTCATAGACTTAATTACACATGTGTGTAGAAAGACACAGAAGTGTTTATATAATGAAGAAACTTGGGAAATAAGTTTTTTTTTCTTGCAGGGTGAGCAAGTTACGCAATGTCGTTTTCATTAGACTTAATTACACACGTGTGTTCACCTATGTACCAAATAAATCATAAATAGAATTTTGGTTCAAAACAGAATATTTTTAATTTATTTAGATTTCAATTTATGTATTAGGTCATTTTTAATTGCCTAACATGAACAATGCGTCACCATCTTCTTGGAAACTTCATTTTCTTTGATCCATTCCAGCCGGTTCTCATTGGTTCAAGCCACTTTGGACTGATTTCAATTTTAAAACCAAAAATTGAAACTGAATGAATCCTTTTGATTCAAAATCAAAACTTTTAAATTGATTTCAATCCAATCAAAATCAATTCTATTTAAGATTATTTAGAAAATAAATTTAATGTTCTTTCGGAAATAAATAACTGAAAATATTTTTTTTTTATCCTAGAAAATATATCTCCTTGTCGCATTCATTTCCTTTTTATTTTTTCCTTTTATCATAATTATTTTCCATTTTTTATAAGCTCAATATATAAATTCACCCATGTATTTTTTACGAAAAATCTTGTGACACCCTCAACTTTTACTTAGACTTCAACTTATAAAATTACTTCTTATTGCACACTTCAACTTATAAAATTACGCATATTAAATACTTTAATTGATCTATTAAATAATTAAATTTATAAAATTAGATCAATTAAACACTTATTGGACAGTTAAAAAATGTGAAAATTATTATTTCAAAAGTTATATTAACCACGTCTCAAATCAATATTAAACCTTCAAAATTTACTCTAGCATGATGAGAGTGAAAGTTCGGAATGGCCCAAAGTTTTTTTTTTTTTAAACTTCAAAAGTTAAATTATGTATTCAACCATTTTTTTACAACAATGAAATTATTAATTGCATGCATTCGTTAACCTAATTTCTATACACTAAGTCAATAGTTAGTTGCTATTTAAAATATTTTCACTTGTTATTACTATATTATAATTTTTTTCCCTAGTAGAAAGATACCAATTAATATTTTATTTGCATAAATTATTAGCATTAAAGTTATTAAATATAACCAACTACCAATTGCTCCATTGGGATGAGACGCTGGATCTCTTGAGCAACGTACTCTCATAATAGACTTCTTAAAAAGCCGAATCCAGATCAATAAAAAAAATATTAAATATATATACTCAATATAAATAAGTTATATGATAAAAGAGAATTTTAAAGGCGGAGTAAATTTATGCAAGAAGGAAGCCAACTTAAGAATTTCTAAAAGAACTTGGAAATCAAGGCTTCTATTAGAAGATTTTAAATTTAAATTACAAGAAAATTATAAATATATATATATATATATATATATATATATATATATATATATATATATGCATTAAATCCTATAAATCATCATCGAGAAATAGTAAATAGGGCACCAGACTTAGGCATTATTGATAAACCTAACACTATATCTCAATTTAAATATAATGCTTCAACAATTTATGAATGGAACATAGATGGTTTAAGTGAATATAATATATTAAGTATTTTGCAACAAATGACTATGGCTGCAAATGCTTATAAAACACAGTCAATTATTTCTGATAAAGCTATTGCAGAAATCCTTATTGCTGGATTTACTGGACAACTTAAAGGTTGGTGGGACTATCATCTCACTGAACAACAACAACTAGAAATTTTAAATTCAATTCAAGTCAATGATGAAGGTGAACCTATATATGATGAAAATGGTGAAGTAATTCAGGATGCTGTGTCATCTTTAATTCTCACTATTTCACTTCATTTTATTGGGGATCCATCTCACTTAAAAGATAAAAATGCAGAATTACTTAGTAATTTAAAATGTGGTCTAGCTTTAGTTTTAATAGTTTTCTCATCAAAATCTTTTTCATATGGTAAATCTACTATGTGTTGTTTACGATTCCAAAAAACATGTGGATGATCAGCACATAGTTCCTTTTCCATAGATTCTTTTAATGTTGTGATTTTATCTTGTATTTCTTTAGTCTCTAATTGTTGTTTAATTTTGTTTAAACACATATTATTTTTTGCATCTTTTAAATCTTCTTCTCTAGATTTAATTAAAGAATTGATCTCTAATATTTTAATTGAATGAGCTTTTAAGAGATTTAATTGCTTCTTTTTAGGTTTTTCAGTGAATTCTAACTTAACTGTACTATTTCTTATTTTAAATTTAATACAATCATCTTTAACTGAATATGGCGTTATTAGGTTTATGAAAGGGGTTCCTAATATAACCATATAATTTATTTGAGGTGATAACAAAAATACTGTGTTTATTTCTAAACCTGTCTTTAGTCATAAAACACGCTTTTGTGTCATAGGTCTTTAGTCATAAAACACGCTTTTGTTGGTATCAGAGCCTACTTAGATTTAGAGCTACGTGGTAGAGATACATATAAAGTCTTCATTTTATAATATATAATAAAAGGTTTTGGCTTTGCCTACTGAACCCACGCCTACTGAACCCATGAGTAAGTCCCATGTGAGTGGCATCTAACGGGTATAACCAGGAAGGGTATAACCAGGTAGTCAAAAAATTTTATCGTATATTATAAAATGGATCCTTTCCTATGTAGATCGGCTAGTATTAATAAATCTGAAGACTCCGATAACTCAGAAATTAAAAGAGTCATAAATAGAAATGAATTAATTTTGCAAGATTTTAGTAAAGCAATTGATGAATGGGAAATTCCTAAAGTTGATAAAGAACAAATTTATAAAGTTTCTAAATTTAATCTATTTAAAACAGATTATGTAATTAAAACCAAAGAAAGAGATTTTCAATTAAGTAAACCCTTTGAAAGGATAACTCTTTTGTCTTCTAAAACTTTGCAACATCATAAAAGTAAAAAATATAAATATATTCATATAGGATTAATTCAAGTAGGAATAAAACCTTTAACCAGAGAAGGATTAAATACTAGTATTCTTGCAGTAGTAAGAGATGCTAGATTTTTAAATTTTCAAGATTTTTTATTAGGATCAGTTGAAACTAGCTTAAGTAAAGGACCGATCTCCTTTGAGGTCTATCCCGATATGACTGTCTCTCTAAATGATTTAAATATTTTAGAAAGTATAGTTTTGGAAATTAAAACTCATAATTATAAAATGAAGCAAGGATCAATTCCTATAGCTTTAATTTATAAAATTTATTATAAGGCAATGAATTCAGCTTTTGGTACTAAATATCAATTACAACCTAAAATTGGTGAAACAAGATTTTTGCAGACAGATTTAACTAAAACCAATACAGTAATTCCTAAAACAATTCAGTGGAAGGATATCACACTTCCAGATGAATGGATATTGGAAGGGGTCGTACCTCCTCCTGCTCCAGAACCAGTAAAACCAAACGTCAATTTGCAAAAAAATTGAACAATTTGAAGATGGTAAAGTAACTTTAAAATTTAATCGCAGTCAAAGTATGAGGTATACAGGGTCATCTTCCTCTGTTACAACAGATGAAAATGATAAACCTAGTTCCGACTTCCTATGGGGTTTATATTTATCTTTAGAATAAAATTTATCTTGACTAGGTGTAGACCTGTATTGTCTTTTATAATATTTATTTTTATACTGTTTTTTAGATTTATGTGTTCGAGAGCATTGCCCATCACATTTCTGTGGAGATTTTAAAGTATAATCAAATTGTTTACAAAATGATCCTAATTCTTTTTTAGTTTTCTGCATTTCATATTTTATTGTTCGTTGAAGTTTTAAATCATGACAAATTTGTAAACCTTCTTTTTGAATTATACTAATTAATTGACCATAAGTTAATTTACTGTATGGTATAGGTTGACCATATTGTTGTTTAATATTGTTCCTAACTTTTTCTCCTAAGAAATAAGGTAGTCCAGCCAAAAACTTTTCTTTCCAAAAGCTTTGATTAGAGTCTTCCCTTAACATTAACCTAAACTTATCTGAACTTCTACCTTCACAAGGGGAGAGGCTCCCTTTATAAAGAAAAAGATACCAACATTACTCTGTCTGTCACGAATTTTTACTGTAGAGGAATAGTGCTTGGTCGGCCATTTACCTTTTACTGTAGAAGCATGTGAAGGAATAAGGTTCCTTCTGCCTTTTAATCAGATGAGGACGACGTGTCCTTCTTTTTCTTTTCTTTTCTTTTTACTTTGCTTTTTTGTTTTAACTTTTTTCCTTTTTCTTTTTTGTCAGCTTTACTTTTTACTATTATTGATTGAAGAATATCATCATTGCTATCTTTACTTGAAACAAAGGAAGATGATGATGTTGACGAAGAGGAGGACGCCATGTCTGCCCATTTGGCTTTGCCTTTATGACTGAGTTTAGATTTATGACTGGGTTTAGATGACGATTTATCTGAAGAAACTGCTGGTGGTTTACTTGATGAGGGTTTTATTGGAGAATCTGAACCTGTGGAAAGCTGCTGGAACATTTCCTGGCAAATTCTTTTATACTCATCAGGTGTTTTAGCCGCTGCTAACCTGGCTTGACACTGTGCTTTTTGGATTCCAAATGTAGGTTGATCCTTTAAAGCAAGAGTTGTGGCATAGGTTAATGCAGGTGTACCAGAAAGTTTAGTTCTAATCCATTGATCTATTTTAAGTTCAGTAGTAGAGTTCTTGAAAGAGCCCCACCATTTAATCTTGTGTCGTTTTACCAACATAGGAATTTGAGTTCCTATGGCATACTGAGTGTCCAAATACCATTGATATACCCAGGGTGTAAAGAAGGCCATACAATAGTACATTAAGGATGGAATATGGGCTTCTTCAGGTCTAGGTTTATAATGGAGTATAAAGGGATGGAGCAGGCCAATCTTTAGGATGAATAACTCTGTGGATTTTTATGGAAGAATACAAAATAATAGATTTATTTTTAGGATCAAAATTATGTTTAATTTTTACAGAGTCAGTATCAAGTAAGATATTATGATAATATTCCTGAGGTTTTGAAAGATCATTTGGAGTAAAATACCAATCCTCAGGGTAATAGTGTTTTAAAATTGACCAAGGATTAATATTATTATACCCATCCTCGATCTCAATTTCATAATCAAAAATATTTTTAACAAACCATTTATGTATACTTTGAGGAGTATATTGGATTTTTGGCAAATCCACAGCCATCAACGGATTTGATAAGTCTTTACTGTCTACCGTTTGAGACAGACTAGCCGTACCATGAACGGGTATGATCGTTTTAAGTTTAGAAGACATACCTGCATCCTCTGTGGAAGAAGATGCTATACCTTGCAACGCCTTTAAAACTTCAGGAGATTGACTAAGTTGTTCAATCCATTTTTGAAGATCTTTAGAGGTTTTAGTGTTTAAGGCTGGGGTTTTAGTGAGGTCTTCAGAATGCTCAGAAAGAGCTTTAGTGGGTGAGTCTGATTCTTCTTTAATGGCTTTTCCCTTGTCCTTTTTCCTTCCCATTGTGCTGTAAGAATTCGTGAGTAAGAAAGTCTGGAATATTATTTTTATTACCAGGAATAAATTCAATATCAAAATCAAAAATACTTAATAATGCTTGCCATCTTGCAAAAATTTGTTTAGAGGCAAGATTTTTAACATCTTTGTGTAAAACATCTTTAGCAGATTTACAATCAATACGTAATAAAAATTTTTGATTTAATAAATCAGACTGAAATTTATTTATACATATTACTATACTCAAAATTTCTTTTTTAATAGTGGAGTAGTTAAGTTGAGCAGGGGTCCAATGGCCTGAAGTGTATTGGATTATACGCTCTTTACCATCAAGTTATTGCTTTAAAATACCACCATATCCTATATCCGAAGCATCAGTTTCAACAATTTTAAATGCTGTAGGATTAGGAATATATAAATAAGGTATTTCTTTTACTAAATATTTTATCTTTTGAACTAATTGAGTATGCTTTTCCGTCCAAGGACTAGCATTTTTTCGTAATCTATCATGCAATGGTTTTATCATGCAATTTAGATTAGGATAAAAATCAATAACATAATTTAAACAACCAAGAAACCTTTGTAATTGGAGTTTATTAGTAATTTCATCTGGAAATTTTTCTCCAAATACCAAAGTTCTTTCTATGGGTTGAATTTTACCTTGCTTAATATAATGACCCAAAAATCTGATTTTAGTTTTAAACAAGTCCATTTTAGTTTTACTTAAGGCCAAACCATTTTGCCGAATTACCATACAAAATGTTTTTAAGTGTGTGAAATGTTCATGAAGAGTTGTACTAAAAATAAGTACATCATCAATATATACAATACAAAATTTAGAATAAGGATTAAAAATATCATTCATAATCCTTTGAAATTCAGAAGGAGCATTTTTTAGTCCAAAAGGCATTACATTCCATTCGTATTGACCAAATGGAACTGTAAATGCAGTTTTATATCTATCCTTAGGATCAATTTGAATCTGCCAATATCCAGATTTCATATCAAATTTACTGAAAATATTTGCTTTATATAAATTTTTTAGAAGATCTTTTTTATTAGGAATTGGATATCTAATCCATTTTAAAGCCGTATTTAATAGTTTATAATTTATTACTAATCTGGGAACACCACGTTCTATTTCCGCATTTTTATTTACATAAAAAGCTGCACAAGACCATGGGCTTCTAGATTTAGATATTAATTTTTTATTGAGTAAATCCTGAATTTAATTTTTACAATGCTCTATCAATTCAGGACTCATCTGAATTGGTCTAGCTTTAGTTTTAATAGTTTTCTCATCAAAATCTTTTTCATATGGTAAATCTACTATGTGTTGTTTACGATTCCAAAAAGCATGTGGATGATCAGCACATAGTTCCTTTTCCATAGATTCTTTTAATGTTGTGATTTTATCTTGTATTTCTTTAGTCTCTAATTGTTGTTTAATTTTGTTTAAACACATATTATTTTTTGCATCTTTTAAATCTTCTTCTCTAGATTTAATTAAAGAATTGATCTCTAATATTTTAATTGAATGAGCTTTTAAGAGATTTAATTGCTTCTTTTTAGGTTTTTCAGTGAATTCTAACTTAACTGTACTATTTCTTATTTTAAATTTAATACAATCCTCTTTAACTGAATATGGCGTTATTAGGTTTATGAAAGGGGTTCCTAATATAACCATATAATTTATTTGAGGTGATAACAAAAATACTGTGTTTATTTCTAAACCTTGGTTTACTATTTGTGCATCTGTTTTGCCTATAATTTCTAATTTAGATTTATTTGCAGTACTTAATTTTTCATTAGTTTTTAACCAATATCTTTTAGGGATTAAATTTGATTTTATACAATTTAAATCTGCACCTGTATCAAATAGTGCAATTGCATTTATTAGAAAATCATTTACCTGAATATTTATTTTTACCAAATATTTTCTTGAAGTTATTTCTTGTAATAAGTTTAGAAAATTACTATCTACATCTTCATCTAATTGATTTATTTCATCTTTATCTGGTTCTGCTTCATCAGAAGAAGAACTAGAAATAAGTTGAGATTCTAATACCTTTATTAGTTTATCATAAAGTTGAAATTGTCGTTTTAATTCACTAACTTCCTTCTTTAGATTTCTAACTTCATTTTTTAAATTACTAGTAGAATTTTCTGCTTCTACTTTTTTATGCTTATTTTTATTTAATATAGTTGTGAGATCATAAGTATTATGTTGAATTTTAGGAGTTATATCCTCTTTTACTATCTGGGTTTCTTCAAAACTTTTAATGAGTTTTTGAAGGAGTTTAGCTTTAGTGTCTTGGTCATCTATAGAATTTACTACTTCCAAAAGCGTACTCTGATCTTTAGTTAACATATTTATAGAATAATCAGATGAACTAGTTGTTGTACCTAATTCATCAATTTGATTTTCACTTTCTATAACCTCAGATTCTGAAGAATCAGAATCAAGATATAATTCGTGGATTTTATTTAACACTTCTTCATCTAAATGTAATTCATTTAATTTTTTATTAAATTTACAAAATTTTGAAGTATGTCCCTTTTTACCACAATTATAACAAGTTAAATCTTTATAAGAGGTTTTATTGGAATTTTTAGCTTGTTGCTTTCTTTTAGACTTCCTATGGGGTTTATATTTCTCTTTAGAATAAAATTTATCTTGACTAGGTGTAGACCTGTATTGTCTTTTATAATATTTATTTTTATACTGTTTTTTAGATTTATGTGTTCGAGAGCATTGCCCATCACATTTCTGTGGAGATTTTAAAGTATAATCAAATTGTTTACAAAATGATCCTAATTCTTTTTTAGTTTTCTGCATTTCATATTTTATTGTTCGTTGAAGTTTTAAATCATGACAAATTTGTAAACCTTCTTTTTGAATTATACTAATTAATTGACCATATTTATAAAGTTTCTAAATTTAATCTATTTAAAACAGATTATGTAATTAAAACCGAAGAAAGAGATTTTCAATTAAGTAAACCCTTTGAAAGGATAACTCTTTTGTCTTCTAAAACTTTGCAACATCATAAAAGTAAAAAATATAAATATATTCATATAGGATTAATTCAAGTAGGAATAAAACCTTTAACCAGAGAAGGATTAAATACTAGTATTCTTGCAGTATTAAGAGATGCTAGATTTTTGAATTTTCAAGATTCTTTATTAGGATCAGTTGAAACTAGCTTAAGTGAAGGACCGATCTCCTTTGAGGTCTATCCTGATATGACTGTCTCTCTAAATGATTTAAATATTTTAGAAAGTATAGTTTTGGAAATTAAAACTCATAATTATAAAATGAAGCAAGGATCAATTCCTATAGCTTTAATTTATAAAATTCATTATAAGGCAATGAATTCAGCTTTTAGTACTAAATATAAATTACAACCTAAAATTGGTGAAACAAGATTTTTGCAGACAGATTTAACTAAAACCAATACAGTAATTCCTAAAACAATTCAGTGGAAGGATATCACACTTCCAGATGAATGGATATTGGAAGGGGTCGTACCTCCTCCTGCTCCAGAACCAGTAAAACCAAACGTCAATTTGCAAAAAATTGAACAATTTGAAGATGGTAAAGTAACTTTAAAATTTAATCGCAGTCAAAGTATGAGGTATACAGGGTCATCTTCCTCTGTTACAACAGATGAAAATGATAAACCTAGTTCCTCCATACCTTCTGTGATTTATGCTAAATACAAAGATAATGAATCTAAACCAATTATTCAAACCATAGTAAAACCAAGATATTCAACTTCTGATATTCCAAGTAAAATGAAAGGTGTTGATTATAGTAATCCTATACCACAGGCAGTTTATAACCCTGTAGATAATTATGTAAATCAACAGTCAACCTTAGTTAATTCACCTGAATCACCAACAGCTTCAGCCATCACTGAAAATGTAAGTGATATAAACAGAGAATTAAATGTTCTTAGTAAAATAGATATTGAGAAAAGTTTAATAAAAGAAATATCTAAAACTAAAAATTTACTTAAAATGAAAAAGATACTAAAACTTTATCCTTTTGAAGAATTAAAATATGAATATTTAGAATATAAAATCAATAATCAAACTAAAATTAATTTCTTTGATTGGTATAATTTAATTAAGGAAAATAATTTTGATAGAAGTGTAAACCCAATAACTATTAGAGATAAAAGACCAGAATGGATAGTAAATAATCAAATCATTAAAAGTGACTTTCCTCCTAAAACAATTAGTAAATTAAAACATCAGGATAATGAAATTATATGTGCACCTTATAAAATTGCCCAGGATAATGACGTAAATAAAAAGGTAATTGAACAAAATAATTTTAGTAATGCTAGTTTAATTTGTTTAACTACCCAATTAAAAAGGATAGAAAACTTGTTAGAAGAAAAACCAATTGTAAATGAAACCATAAAAGGAAAAGAAACTGTGAAAACTCACATGTTTAAACCTTACCAAATTTCTCAATCAAGTCAAAAAGAATTCGTAAATAAATTAAAAGATCAATTGAGTAAACTTGAGGTTCAGTCAGCAACTAATCAACCTATAGCTCCTAACACTACTGAAGCCTCTAGAAATATAAACATTATAGAAGAAAACACCAACTCTGATGACAGCGAACCTGACTCAGAAGATGCTAAACAATTTGCATTAAATCCTATAAATCATCATCGAGAAATAGTAAATAGGGCACCAGACTTAGGCATTATTGATAAACCTAACACTATATCTCAATTTAAATATAATGCTTCAACAATTTATGAATGGAACATAGATGGTTTAAGTGAATATAATATATTAAGTATTTTGCAACAAATGACTATGGCTGCAAATGCTTATAAAACACAGTCAATTATTTCTGATAAAGCTATTGCAGAAATCCTTATTGCTGGATTTACTGGACAACTTAAAGGTTGGTGGGACTATCATCTCACTGAACAACAACAACTAGAAATTTTAAATTCAATTCAAGTCAATGATGAAGGTGAACCTATATATGATGAAAATGGTGAAGTAATTCAGGATGCTGTGTCATCTTTAATTCTCACTATTTCACTTCATTTTATTGGGGATCCATCTCACTTAAAAGATAAAAATGCAGAATTACTTAGTAATTTAAAATGTAAACACTTAGGAAATTTTTAGGAATATAAAACTACTTTTCTCACTAGGTTAATGTTAAGGGAAGACTCTAATCAAAGCTTTTGGAAAGAAAAGTTTTTGGCTGGACTACCTTATTTCTTAGGAGAAAAAGTTAGGAACAATATTAAACAACAATATGGTCAACCTATACCATACAGTAAATTAACTTATGGTCAATTAATTAGTATAATTCAAAAAGAAGGTTTACAAATTTGTCATGATTTAAAACTTCAACGAACAATAAAATATGAAATGCAGAAAACTAAAAAGGAATTAGGATCATTTTGTAAACAATTTGATTATACTTTAAAATCTCCACAGAAATGTGATGGGCAATGCTCTCGAACACATAAATCTAAAAAACAGTATAAAAATAAATATTATAAAAGACAATACAGGTCTACACTTAGTCAAGATAAATTTTATTCTAAAGAGAAATATAAACCCCATAGGAAGTCTAAAAGAAAGCAACAAGCTAAAAATTCCAATAAAACCTCTTATAAAGATTTAACTTGTTATAATTGTGGTAAAAAGGGACATACTTCAAAATTTTGTAAATTTAATAAAAAATTAAATGAATTACATTTAGATGAAGAAGTGTTAAATAAAATCCACGAATTATATCTTGATTCTGATTCTTCAGAATCTGAGGTTATAGAAAGTGAAAATCAAATTGATGAATTAGGTACAACAACTAGTTCATCTGATTATTCTATAAATATGTTAACTAAAGATCAGAGTACGCTTTTGGAAGTAGTAAATTCTATAGATGACCAAGACACTAAAGCTAAACTCCTTCAAAAACTCATTAAAAGTTTTGAAGAAACCCAGATAGTAAAAGAGGATATAACTCCTAAAATTCAACATAATACTTATGATCTCACAACTATATTAAATAAAAATAAGCATAAAAAAGTAGAAGCAGAAAATTCTACTAGTAATTTAAAAAATGAAGTTAGAAATCTAAAGAAAGAAGTTAGTGAATTAAAACGACAATTTCAACTTCATGATAAACTAATAAAGGTATTAGAATCTCAACTTATTTCTAGTTCTTCTTCTGATGAAGCAGAACCAGATAAAGATGAAATAAATCAATTAGATGAAGATGTAGATAGTAATTTTCTAAACTTATTACAAGAAATAACTTCAAGAAAATATTTGGTAAAAATAAATATTCAGGTAAATGATTTTGTAATAGATGCAATTGCACTATTTGATACAGGTGCAGATTTAAATTGTATAAAATCAGATTTAATCCCTAAAAGATATTGGTCAAAAACTAATGAAAAATTAAGTACTGCAAATAAATCTAAATTAGAAATTATAGGCAAAACAGATGCACAAATAGTAAACCAAGGTTTAGAAATAAACACAGTATTTTTGTTATCACCTCAAATAAATTATATGGTTATATTAGGAACCCCTTTCATAAACCTAATAACGCCATATTCAGTTAAAGAGGATTGTATTAAATTTAAAATAAGAAATAGTACAGTTAAGTTAGAATTCACTGAAAAACCTAAAAAGAAGCAATTAAATCTCTTAAAAGCTCATTCAATTAAAATATTAGAGATCAATTCTTTAATTAAATCTAGAGAAGAAGATTTAAAAGATGCAAAAAATAATATGTGTTTAAACAAAATTAAACATCAATTAGAGACTAAAGAAATACAAAATAAAATCACAACATTAAAAGAATCTATGGAAAAGGAACTATGTGCTGATCATCCACATGCTTTTTGGAATCGTAAACAACACATAGTAGATTTACCATATGAAAAAGATTTTGATGAGAAAACTATTAAAACTAAAGCTAGACCAATTCAGATGAGTCCTGAATTGATAGAGCATTATAAAACTGAAATTCAGGATTTACTCAATAAAAAATTAATATCTAAATCTAGAAGCCCATGGTCTTTTGCAGCTTTTTATGTAAATAAAAATGCGGAAATAGAACGTGGTGTTCCCATATTAGTAATAAATTATAAACCATTAAATACGGCTTTAAAATGGATTAGATATCCAATTCCTAATAAAAAAGATCTTCTAAAAAATTTATATAAAGCAAATATTTTCAGTAAATTTGATATGAAATCTGGATATTGGCAGATTCAAATTGATCCTAAGGATAGATATAAAACTGCATTTACAGTTCCATTTGGTCAATACGAATGGAATGTAATGCCTTTTGGACTAAAAAACGCTCCTTCTGAATTTCAAAGGATTATGAATGATATTTTTAATCCTTATTCTAAATTTTGTATTGTATATATTGATGATGTACTTATTTTTAGTACAACTCTTCATGAACATTTCACACACTTAAAAACATTTTGTATGGTAATTCGGCAAAATGGTTTGGCCTTAAGTAAAACTGAAATGGACTTGTTTAAAACTAAAATCAGATTTTTGGGTTATTATATTGAGCAAGGTAAAATTCAACCCATAGAAAGAACTTTGGTATTTGGAGAAAAATTTCCAGATGAAATTACTAATAAACTCCAATTACAAAGGTTTCTTGGTTGTTTAAATTATGTTATTGATTTTTATCCTAATCTAAATTGCATGATAAAACCATTGCATGATAGATTACGAAAAAATGCTAGTCCTTGGACGGAAAAGCATACTCAATTAGTTCAAAAGATAAAATATTTAGTAAAAGAAATACCTTATTTATATATTCCTAATCCTACAGCATTTAAAATTGTTGAAACTAATGCTTCGGATATAGGATATGGTGGTATTTTAAAGCAACAACTTGATGGTAAAGAGCGTATAATCCAATACACTTCAGGCCATTGGACCCCTGCTCAACTTAACTACTCCACTATTAAAAAAGAAATTTTGAGTATAGTAATATGTATAAATAAATTTCAGTCTGATTTATTAAATCAAAAATTTTTATTACGTATTGATTGTAAATCTGCTAAAGATGTTTTACACAAAGATGTTAAAAATCTTGCCTCTAAACAAATTTTTGCAAGATGGCAAGCATTATTAAGTATTTTTGATTTTGATATTGAATTTATTCCTGGTAATAAAAATAATATTCCAGACTTTCTTACTCGCGAATTCTTACAGCACAATGGGAAGGAAAAAGGACAAGGGAAAAGCCATTAAAGAAGAATCAGACTCACCCACTAAAGCTCTTTCTGAGCATTCTGAAGACCTCACTAAAACCCCAGCCTTAAACACTAAAACCTCTAAAGATCTTCAAAAATGGATTGAACAACTTAGTCAATCTCCTGAAGTTTTAAAGGCGTTGCAAGGTATAGCATCTTCTTCCACAGAGGATGCAGGTATGTCTTCTAAACTTAAAACGATCGTACCCGTTCATGGTACGGCTAGTCTGTCTCAAACGGTAGACAGTAAAGACTTATCAAATCCGTTGATGGCTGTGAATTTGCCAAAAATCCAGTATACTCCTCAAAGTATACATAAATGGTTTGTTAAAAATATTTTTGATTATGAAATTGAGATCGAGGATGGGTATAATAATATTAATCCTTGGTCAATTTTAAAACACTATTACCCTGAGGATTGGTATTTTACTCCAAATGATCTTTCAAAACCTCAGGAATATTATCATAATATCTTACTTGATACTGACTCTGTAAAAATTAAACATAATTTTGATCCTAAAAATAAATCTATTATTTTGTATTCTTCCATAAAAATCCACAGAGTTATTCATCCTAAAGATTGGCCTGCTCCATCCCTTTATACTCCATTATAAACCTAGACCTGAAGAAGCCCATATTCCATCCTTAATGTACTATTGTATGGCCTTCTTTACGCCCTGGGTATATCAATGGTATTTGGACACTCAGTATGCCATAGGAACTCAAATTCCTATGTTGGTAAAACGACACAAGATTAAATGGTGGGGCTCTTCCAAGAACTCTACTACTGAACTTAAAATAGATCAATGGATTCGAACTAAACTTTCTGGTACACCTGCATTAACCTATGCCACAACTCTTGCTTTAAAGGATCAACCTACATTTGGAATCCAAAAAGCACAGTGTCAAGCCAGGTTAGCAGCGGCTAAAACACCTGATGAGTATAAAAGAATTTGCCAGGAAATGTTCCAGCAGCTTTCCACAGGTTCAGATTCTCCAATAAAACCCTCATCAAGTAAACCACCAGCAGTTTCTTCAGATAAATCGTCATCTAAACCCAGTCATAAATCTAAACCCAGTCATAAAGGCAAAGCCAAATGGGCAGACATGGCATCCTCCTCTTCGTCAACATCATCATCTTCCTTTGTTTCAAGTAAAGATAGCAATGATGATATTCTTCAATCAATAATAGTAAAAAGTAAAGCTGACAAAAAAGAAAAAGGAAAAAAGTTAAAACAAAAAAGCAAAGTAAAAAGAAAAGAAAAGAAAAAGAAGGACACGTCGTCCTCATCTGATTAAAAGGCAGAAGGAACCTTATTCCTTCACATGCTTCTACAGTAAAAGGTAAATGGCTGACCAAGCACTATTCCTCTACAGTAAAAATCCGTGACAGACAGAGTAATGTTGGTATCTTTTTCTTTATAAAGGGAGCCTCTCCCCTTGTGAAGGCAGAAGTTCAGATAAGTTTAGTATTAGTTATAACCTATAATCCCCCTCTCCTTCTGTGCTCCTAGTTCAAGCTGTAAGAGTTCAAGATTGGAGAAAGTTTAAAGTAAAATTATTGTAAGTTTTAAATCTTGTATTTGTATTTTGTAAGTAAATAAAGTTTGTATTTTATTATAAACTGCTACGAATATAAGTCCGTGTTTACGGCACCTTTCTCTTCTCCCTCCACACTCTGACTTAATTTTGGGGATCCCAGGTTAAGGTTGCAGGAACCCTAAACCTTTGTGCTAAATTATTGATTAAATTTGTTATAAGTATGTTCTGTGGATGCAGCTTAGTCTGATCTTCCACATCAGAAATATTGTGTAAACTGTATGTTGATTCTGAAGTAAAATTATACTTAATGAATTATATAAGTATTCATATAAACCCAATTAATCATAGTATTTTAGTTCACAGTTATGATTTATCTTTAAATGTTTGTATCTGTATTTATTTAAATCCTAGTAATAATCTTAGCGCTCTACATATATATGACTTTGTTTAAAATTCTTTGTTTTTAAGTTTTGTATAGCATAAGTCTTTATCAACTTTAAGTTTTGTTGGAAAGCATAAGTCTATATACGATAAACAATAAAAAGCATAAGTAAGTCTTTGTTTTTAAAAGTCTTCAAGTCTTTATCATTTTATTTTCAAAGTCTTTAGTCTTTTATTTTTAAAGTCTTTTATAGGTCTAAAGTCTTTTGTTCATTAATTAAAGTCTATAGTCATAGGTCTTTAGTCATAAAACACGCTTTTGTGTCATAGGTCTTTAGTCATAAAACACGCTTTTGTTGATATATATATATATATATATATATAAACAATTAAACAATACTTCAAAAAAACATGTCAAGTAACACTTTCCAGAAAAATAATTTTCAACTTTTATTAAACAAATTCATAGCACTGTTTTACTCTTAAAACCTTTGAAACATGTGAATGGAGAGGATTTGGGTTGTGATTGGTACAAGCAAACATGTAATTACAAAGACACTTTAGAAGATATTATTGATACTGAATTCACAATCATACTAATGCTTAATTACATCAAATCCCTATTTACAGTGACTATGCAAATATTTAAAAAGACTCCTAATTATTCAATCCAGATTTACAATCAGATTGCAATCATAACACCATATAAACAATCACACAATATAAAATCACAACCCTAGCCATCATCAACATGGAGGAACTCATCACCTTATTCCTTTCCATTTTCAGTGAAGCCATTTTCTTTGGGTTCTTTAACTAATACTACATCAGAATCTTTCTCTTTCTCTTTCTCTTCTTGCTCTGCCTTCAACTTTGCTTCTTGCTCTGCTTTCAATTTTGCCTCCTCAAGACTTGCAATCAAATTCTTCAGACAAGTCTCTTCATCTTCATCTACTGATTTTGGCATCAAATTCTCTGCCACATCCGCTGGTGTCATTTTAATTTCCTTCATCAAATTCTCAATTTTCGCAAACAATTCATGGGAATCTACATCCAGATAATTCTTAGCTAAAACCTTAAAAGCTTCAAAGCAGCAATAAGACATTTCTATATGCTTATCCATTCTTCCCCTTCTAACTAAAGCCGGATCAAGTTTCTCCACATAATTAGTAGTAAAAATAATAATTCTCTCTCCACCACAAGCAGACCAAATCCCATCAATGACATTCAAAAGCCCAGATAGAGTCACCTTACTACTTGTTTCTTCCTCTAATTCCTTTCTCTTTTTAGAAATCGGATCGTCTTCTTCATCATCTTTCACTTTCTTTGGCTTTCTTTGACCAGTAAGATCAAGAGAACAATCAATATCCTCTATTACAATAATAGACTTACTGGTAGTTTCAATCAATAACTTCCTAAGCTCACTGTTATCTTTAATGGTAGTTAATTCAATATCATAAATATCATAATTCAATAAATTAGCCATAGCAGCAATCATAGTGGACTTTCCAGTTCCTGGTGGACCATAAAGAAGATAACCTCTTTTCCAAGCTTTCCCAATCTTGGCATAATAATCTTTCCCTTTACTAAACTTGATCAGATCATTCTTTATCTGTTCTTTCATCTTTATACCCATGGCCAAACTGTCAAACGACGCAGGATGCTCAAACACGACATGGCTCCATTTAGCACCTCTCCATCCGTACCAATTCTTGCTTGGATTATTAGTATAAAGCTTTCTTTGCCGATTTCTAACTGCAGTGGCCTTCCCTTCCTTAATAATATGATCTATGTAAGACTTAATAATGATATCTCTATATC
This sequence comes from Jatropha curcas, assembly GCF_041381405.1. Lineage (NCBI taxonomy): Eukaryota > Viridiplantae > Streptophyta > Magnoliopsida > Malpighiales > Euphorbiaceae > Jatropha > Jatropha curcas. The sequence continues at coordinate 8,895,627 of NC_143161.1, forward strand.
GTCTATGGACAGTGAGTTTGAAAAACCTGCTTTCATCCAATTCCGGATAGAAAGTAAACTGCTTCGTTTTGGTATCATTTTTTATTGAAGTCCACCAAACTTTAATTCCATTAAAATCATCAGAGATTTGTTCATTGTGATCCATTGTAAGTAACACAGACTTCCCATCTTTGACTACATCAGCTTTAAGCCGCTTGGCGCGCATTGATGAGTTGGTGCTAAGGTAGTTTTGAATGGCGGCGTAGACCTCGCTGCGTCGAAGGTCTTCGCCGGTATATTCATCAAAGATGATATAGATATATGGGTAGAAGATGCCAATAATCTTTTGGCTATATGTATCAATATAGCTGCGAAGTTCATAAGGGAAGTATTGCTGAAACACAGCCCAAGCAAACATTAGGCCAGCAATTGCTGAGCCTAACTGAGCAAATAGCTCTGTTATGATCATTTTTTTGGGTGTTAAGGGCAGTACTTTCTTTTTTGGAGTAGAAGTTGGTAGTGTGTTTAATGATGTTTAGATAGATAGGGATTCTGAAACACTTGTGTGGAGCTATTTATATAGGGAAAAAACTTGGGAATGAAGTGTGTTTGCTTGGTAAAGAAGGTAGGTAAACACTTGTTCATTTCTTGGAATTTTCCAAGAATGATTAAATAAATAATTTGTTGCTCTTCCACTTGTTTCAAAAAATAATTTATATTCGTAGTGATTGTTTAGTAAAATTAATTGTCTTAGTGGCTGTTAGCGTCTTATTAAACATTAAAAGGAGTAATGTATCACAACTCATTATTTCAAACTCTAAACACTAGTATAAATGTTACACCGCTGAACACCGTAAATAATAGAGGTAATTATTAAAAGCTACATCACTAAAAAAAAAAAAAAAACATTTTTTAGTGACCGACTTTATGCAGTCACTAATTAGCGACAGAGATGCGACCGCCAGCGATAGAAATTTCTCGTGAAACCTTTGGTAAACTACCACTAGCGACTGAAGTGACATCCGTGGCTCTATTTTGTGCCCAGAATTGGCACCAACCAGTGTTACAGAATAGTGATCGACGTATATTTTGTTGCTATATTTGGGGCCAACTATTTGGCGGGAATTATTAGCGACAGATTAGCAACGAGTGTGCAATTACTGCGATGACCAAAATTCCATTGTAATTAGAGACCGATTAATGATAAATTTTTTAATTAGTGACGGTGCTTTTTTGCCGCGTCAATTAAAATAGCGACTGATGATTGTTTTATTTTAGCGACTAATCTGGTCAGCCGCTAAAGTTTTAGAGCGATTTAGTCGCCTTCCTCCCTCGTGTGAGACTAATTTCAATCTTATGCCTCTCTCTCTCTTTCTCTGTAGCCTCTCTCCCTCTGTCTCACTCCGTCAGGCAAGTTCTGACTCCAGTCGACTGCTTTTCTGGTCTCACCCGCCGCCGCTGTTGGGCAGCACCGCACTACAAGTAAGTTCTTCTTTTTTTATTTTTTTATTTTTGTAAATATTTTTTTTTTGTATTTACAGTTGTAACATGATTTTTATTGTTTTTTTTTAATTTTTTTGCATTTATATTTTATGTCGATTATGATTGTTAATTGTTATTTTTTTATTGAAGATGGATTTTTTTGGTTATTTGTTTATTTTGTTGATTGTTGACAATTAGTGTTGGTTTGTAGTTTCATATATGTTATTTTTGTTGATTCTAGCTGGTTTCTAATTAATCTCAGTTTGTTATTTTTTAGTTTTTTGATTAGTTTATTATTTTTTAGTTAATTTCTTTGAATGTTAATTAGTTTGTCATTTGTTAGTTAATTATTTTGTCATTTGTTTTTTTGTTATTTGTCATTTGTTTGACTGTTTTAGATTAAAATACTTAATGGTTATGATGAGCAAATTTATTTATTTAATTAGGTTAGCTTAATTAGTTTGTTAATTAGGTTAGTTTTTTTAATTAATTGATTTGTCAATTTTGTTAATTATATAATTGGTGTATGAATCTATGCATATGTTACTTTTTCGCATTATCTTAATTTGTTAATTACGTTAATTAGTTTGTTAAGTAGGTTATTTGTTAATTAGGTTAAAATAGTTAGTATTATCTTAATTCTTAAAATTCAAAACCTTACTCATAGTTACCATATTTTATAAACTCAAAACTTAAACATTTAGGGTTAGCCTTGAAACTTTTGTAATATTTGTGTCAATTATTATGTGGTATTGTAGATCACCTTGTTTGGGTTCAAATGGATACAGGCATAGATTCGAGGACTCTACATGAGGGGGATGAGATCGAGGTATTCGAGGACGAGGTGGTCGTGCCAAAGCACGTGACGCTTATACAGTCACACAACCTCCCTTGCCTCCACTACCTCCTATCCCTCCTTCTACTCAAGCACCTACTTCTAATGCTGCAGCACCATCTGCACTTGCTATAGCACCATCAGCATCAGCCCCACCACCCGGTAATATTCAATTCACTATTGTTCGTCTTTTGTATTTATATATATTAATATATTAACATTGACATTTTCTACTTCTGCTCTTTTTCTGCAGTGGAGGGAGATGCTCGACCAAAGTTGATGACTTTGAAAGGATGGTAACTAACAACAAATAATTACTCTTATATTTTGCCTATTGTAATTATAACATAAACTTATGCTGCTAATTGAAAAATAATTCTATTTTTCGTTATTCTAGTTGACAGCTTGCATCCATCATCTGATGCCTCCAAAGCCATTATGAGGATCTTCAAACTTCATTTGGAGAAAGATGGTTGGTGTTAGGGAGGTATACCAGCAGAGGCTAGACAGTTGTACTTGGAAGAGTTTATGGTAAATGTTCTTACTTCAATTTTAATTAAACTTAATGATTGTGAAATCTCATATAAAAATGTTTCTATTTCTACTTATTGCAGAAGGGGTTCACATGGGAATCAGATGCTATAGAGGCTCTGTTTAAGAAAGCTTAGGAGACACAGTCAGCGGAGGGCTACTCAAACTTCCTGTACAAGATGTGGAGTACAGGAAAGAAGTAAAGGTGTATTTTTTACGAGGTTTGGACTAATTGGTAGTAGGCTTGGTCCTATCATGAATATGTGAGAAAACGAGAGATTATGTCCCATAATAGATTCAATGAAATGGGTGGTGAGTGAGCTGGTCTATCTTGACTCACTGGCGGTGCCATTTCAGCAGCTGAGATTACTGAGAAATTGGTAAGAAAAATCCACTTAGAGAATTTTATGTAGCTTTATTATTAAATGTATTTGAAAATGTTTCGCATTTTATGAAATGTATTACAGGCATTGAAGTTGAAGCGTCAACCTACCCCCATGAAGGTCTTCACATATACACATACGAAGGACGATGATGGGGTCACATTCATTGATAAGCATGTCGAGCTTGTTAAAGTAAGCTTCAAAATAATTCTTTACTTTTCCATCTAAATTTGAATATTTTTGTATTGTTCTTATGCTGCTATATACTATATTTATCAGGATAACTATATTACTAGAAAAGAGCGAGCTACTGCATCTCAGGCTTATACTAGTGAGAAGCCTACAAAATCGATGAATTTTAGCTTTATCTCGAGGCTACAGGAGGCGAGAAGAAGAGAAAAGTGTATGGTATTGGTTCACAATATGATATTTTTTACAGCCGCACACATGGAAATCAGTGAGTTGAGCCACACTAGCTAAGCCAAAGGCAAGTACCGAGGAGATCTAGGATTTACGGGCTCAGCTTTAGAAGCAGCAACAATAAATATCACAGCTTGTATTGCAGCAGCAACAACAACTGATGGAGATGTATGCTCGAGACTGAGCTACAACACTGCCAGCTCTCTCTGCATCGACAGATCACTCTGATCCCCTGGCTTCTTTCACTCTGCCTGCTTCTTAGAGTCCCATTACAGATTTTGCAAATCTGACCCCTTATGCTTCTTTTTTATTACATGTTTATTTTGTATATATTATGGTATAATTTGTAAGATTTTCTTTGCACATTAATATTATCTCAATGATAATTTAGTATTTTTTTTTCATTGATGTTATTGTTTGTGTGAATTACTTGAATCAGTATATATTTTGTTTTTTTTACAGGTGAAAATTTTTGATTGTCCAACATTTAAATTTTCTTTTTTTATTTTAAAAAATAAATGGCGACCGATGAGCAATGGAACAACGAAAGATAATAATACTTTGAAAAGTGACTGGAGACAAATATAGCGAACGATTGGCGACCGCTTTGAGACAGTTAGGCGACGGACTATCAAACATTTAAAAACAAACTACATCGATCGATTTGCGATAAAGTTAGGGACCAACATTAGCTATCGCATCATTTAGCGATCGAATAGTAACTACATTTTCGTTAATGGAAGGAAGTGATTCATCATTTAGCGACCGCTTTATCAAAATTTGCGACCGATTACTTGGTCGCTAATTAGCGATGAATTCCACATGCGATTGCTAACAGCTTAGCCACAAGATTTTGTGCAACTGATTCACTTGGTTGCAGTTTGGTCGCTATTTTTGTTTTAGAGACAGAAGGAAAAGGATTAGTGACAATTTGTCTGTCGCTAATCCGCATTTTTTTTTTGTCGGTGCATGTTGTTGCCGAACATGCTTAGAGAATATTTACAAATAAATTAGTTTTCTATTATTCGATTATAATATTAAAAATTAGTCAAAAAATTATTTAAGTTTTTAATTTATAAGACTGTAAAATATTTAGAATTATATAAATTTTAAAATTTGAAATTTTATTGTCAAATATAAAAATTATGAAGATAATAAACTTTGGTAATCACTGAATATTAGTGGTAGTGATGGTGGCTTATGATTTGTGGTGATTAATTAAATAATTGATGCAATAACTATTAAAGAAAAATAGATTAATAATACCAACAAGGTGTTGGTTGAAGTGGTTAACGCCCTTAATTCCCGTAAGGTTTGATCCCCGCTTACACCAAATACAGAAAACCTTGTATAATAAGTTTGTCAAAATCTCAAAAATATTTTTCTCCTTTAAAAAGTATTCTTTTTCTTTTGTAATAAATTTTTTTTGAAAATAATTTAATTTTCTCTTTAATCATAAAAATATTTTTTCTGATTTATTTTTGTGAGTATCATAAATATCAAAAGTTTAAAACCTTTTATCAGAAATTATTTTTTGATAATAAAAGGATACAATGTCGGGATTAGTTTGTAGTTTTCTTTTTTTTTTTTCATTTGCCGTTTTGTATCTGCAAATCCTAAAAATTTTTTTTTTTTACAATGTGAGAAGACAACTTATGTAACGCCCCATTTTTCTGTGTCTGAAAGAGTAAGTTTACCAGTGTGTAAATAGTACCATCAGTCCGGAAGTCAATATTATTTTGGTTCGGAAAAATTACTACGTATGTTTAATATTTTCTTTAATATTTTTGGAGTGTGTATACATTATTTTTATGGGTAGAAAGTAAGTAATGAATATTTTTGGAGAATTTAGATAATTAGTGAATAGTTAATTATGGTGTTATATTAATTTAGGAAATTAGAGGCAATATTTTTAAGGATTAAATTTGAAATGGTGTTATATTAATTAAGGCAATTAGAAGAAGTATTTTTTAGGATTAAATTTGAGACTTTTTATGGAGATAAATAATATTTTGAAGGAAATTAATTGGAGAATAATTTTTAGCCATTAGATTGATTCAATCCTAGCCATCCAATTATGGTGAAAATACTAAACTACCTTTGTTCCTCAAATAATTGAGCAACACTTCTTCTTTTTCTTCTTCTCCTCCATTTCCAACGTGAACTTCCTCTCCCTTCTTCTTTTTGTTTTTCCTTCAATTTCTACATGGTAAACTCACCAAATTTACACCATTAAACTTGATTGAAGTAAGTAATCTTAGAGAATTAAGCTTGAGAAATGATATTTGGTGAATAATTTCAAGTAATTTGGAGGACAAAGGGTGGAGAACTTCCTACCAAAGACAAGGGAAAACTAAGGCATCAAGAGTCTTATTTAAGTTTGTTAGAGCTTATGTTTAAGGTTAGTGTTCATAAATCCTCTTACCTTGCTTAAATTTTTGATTTTGTGAAGTTTATACTATTTGGTAAAAATTGGGAATTTTATATGAAATGATTTGATTATTGAACTTTGGTGGTGAAAATGTGTTCTTGGGAGATTTGTAAGCATGCCTATGTGTTGAATTTATGAGGAAAACATTTTCTTCTTCATCCTCTAAGAGTGGCAGAACCTATTGATGAATAAGGCCTTAAGATTTCTTGTTATTCTTTGTGGATTTATGATTTTAAGATGATATTTGATGAGTATTTAGTATATGGTAGAAATCCCTACCTTGTATATGATTTAAGTAAGTTGAAATTAGGAAAAAGTGTTATTGGGTGTGATTAAGGACTGTTTTTCGATCCTTTTCATTTTCCATTGGTGTCTGAGTCCTTCATGAAAGTTGTAGCTCTACTTCTTAGCTTTCTAACCCATCCTCTTGTGTCCAATTTGGATATGTATAGCTCAACTTATGGCTAAAACACCTAAACTGACTCTGTTATGACGGGCCACATATATCACTGAATTGAGTGCCCAGTTTGACCACTATAATGGTAATATTATGTTCTGAGTTCTTCATGAGAGTTGATGCCCTATGTCTTGAGACTTCTCTGGTTGTAGATTGGTTTGATTTGAGTGTCTGGATAAGTAGGAATTTGATAAACATTGGGATTAGTTCTGCTGAATCAGGTCTGGACTATTGGTCTGTGTTCCTAGCCATTTTTCACCATCTTACAGATTGATCTGGGCTATTGTCCCTTGATAACATTTGTATAATTTTGTCTTAGCTTTCTAATGAATCAAACTTCACTTAATTTGGAGATCTAGAACTCAAGTTATGTCTTAAAAACCCAGCTAAGGTCAATATTATATTAATGCTGGAAATTTTCTCTGTCTTAAATCATAGATTTATTTGGATAAAAGTATGTATAAATCATGTGTGATAAAGTTTTAGCATTTAATTGACAAAATAAAACATAAGTTTGAGAAGTGTTGTTGTGGATATGTTTAAATTAGAAAGGTATGGAATTGATTTAGATAATGCATGACGAGGGTTGAAATGGATAATTTTGTGCATAAGAGTTATGTTAGCATGCTTGATTAGAGAAGCAAATTTCTGCCTTTAGTTTTTATTAAGAGGTCAAACCACCTTAGGATAATAATGCTTTCTTAATTATTTTACATATTTGAAATCTATGTGACTATTTTGATAACTTTCATATGTTTAGAGTTAAAAAAAAAAAAAAGAGTATTTAAGGTGTATGTGCTTTGAATCTTGAATAAGAAAAATATGATTTTATATGATAAGAAATTTCTTATAATAAATTTCATTGTGACTTTACGAAAGTTTGAAAATAAAAGAAATTTATGAGAAATTTCCTATATGAAGTAATTATGTTTAAGATGAAGTCTTTATGAGTTACTTAAGTTCTAAAGTAAGCTTACAAGTATGATTCATACGATAAGAAATTTTCTGTGTTCAGTAATTATGTTTAAGTATGAAATTTTCAGTTACTACATTCTAAAGTAAGCTTACATTATGAATTTAAGAAGACTAAAGAATAAGACAAGTTTTATGATAAGTGTTATGAATTAAGAATTAAAACAAGGATTTTGGGCTCTAATATACTTAGTGTGAATTTGATGCGTGATTTGATTTTATTCTGTCTGATGAGCATGCTCCGCATTTGATGCCATTATGATAAGAAGCTATGATCATATGCTAGACACGTGGGTGTCTTCTGTTCTGTTAGGGCGGACGCGCTCTATATGTTCTGAATCTGTTGGCGACCTAAGGCCATTCTGAATCTGTTCTGAAAACCTATCTACTTCTCTTTCTCCTAAGTGTATGCGAGCCCTATGGAAAATATTTGTAAGACAATCAAACGAATTTAGTAAACCTTACTTTGGAAATTAAGGATTCTGTTATCAAATGAATTGTCAAAGCATGATATTTCGGTACATGGTATTAAAAATAAAGAGGATATGTATCGGCATAATAAATGTTCAAGTAATGAATTTACGATTTGAAAGAATTAACTTATTATGTTATAATTATAAGTTTATTTGATATTCTAAGTAAAGAACTAAAGTATTTATAGTGATTAAATGTTTAAGTAAAGGATTTATGGTATAAAGAATTAAATGATTTATGTGATTAAGTAATAGTTCATTTGATATTTCTTTTGCTATAAATGTAAATGTATGTTGAAATTTAATGATTTTATGATTATAAATGATTTTACGAAAATTGTGTTTAAAGTAAGTTGCCATCGCAACTTTGGTAAGTATGTGAATTATGAGCACCACTGAGTTTTATACTCAGCGCGTCGATTTTTATCACGCGTAGGTTGAAGATGTGGTTGCTACTTGAAGATTAGAAGAATCGTATCAAAGCAGAAGTGACTAATTTGGTAGTAGTCGATTCAGATTTATGTACTTAAGAATTATGGCATGTATAATTATTACATTTTTTTTGAGATTATGTTATTTGAATTATAACTTAACTATGTAATAATAAATTATTTTGGTATATATATATGGAGATAAGCATAAGATTGATTAAATGAGTGAATATGACATATTTTAAGTCAGTTGATATGATTAGTTCATTAAGACTTGATATATATAATGAATGCAATTAATTGATGGATCTAAAATACTATTGAGGATTTATTCACTTATGAAAATATAAAAGTGTTATTGTGTTATAATGATTATTTGGAGACGTTGGAAGTTTAGAGTTTAATTGGGAGTATTTTGTATTCACATGTCTGGCGAGCTTAGTTTTAAAAGGGATATTCTTACAGTATTTCTGTAGGATTTTTCCCAATGTATATATTTAAAATAAAATTCTATTATAAAAAAAAAATACTCGCTAAACTTGTGAATACTCAATTACTTCTACTTCATAATTTTAGTTTTATGATTTATATGTTAAGTTAAGACGGTGTCTCCGGCACCGAATGTGGCATCCGCCGTCGAGTCTCTCGGGAGTGGGCGGTGGGTGTTACAACTTACGTCCACACGCATGCATTTTTTTTTTTTTATATAATAAAATATGGAGAATGGGGTAGGTCAGCAGTAGTCTCCAATTTTTGTTACTGAAGCTTATTTTAGAAAGGCCAAAAAGAGTAAAATTATCACGTACGTTGGATCTTAAAGCCCTACATCTTAATTCCCCCTTTAGTCTTGAAAATATTCACTCCCCGTCACAAAGATTTATGGACTTTACTTCATATGAAAATAAAGCCCATAAGATGAAAATTTCGTATACTTTTTTTTGTTATTTTCACATATTAATGAAATAAAGCAAGCTAAATAAAGGGCAAAATGAACTTTACTTTTACTTTATTTCAAATATAATAAATTTGTCTATTTAAATGAATTAGAGTGTAATTTTATAAACTAATTTTTTTATATAAAATAAATTAAATGATTAACATTAAAATTATAAAATAATAATGAATGTTCTAATCAATGACATAACAATAACGACGTCGTCATGACAACATATATAGGGTTAGGATCTTCATTTTTCCAAAACAAAATTTTCCATGCCACTTACATTAAAATACATTTGACCGTAGAAAATTTGTCTAGCTCTATGTTAAAAAAGGATTTTGCCTAATTTGTCTTTTACTGAAAAAAAGTAAAATAATAAGAAAGAGATATAATAATAATTAATTATTAATTAATGTATATCTATAATATAATATATATATAAAAATACAAATGGGAGACATTGGGCTCCTAAAACGCCTCTGCTGAGTTTATAAATTGACAAAAATATTATTACTAATTCTATTTTAATTATGATGTCAAAACATTATTTTTATTATATTAATATTATAAATTTAATCATATTCTAATTAGGTATTTGTCATATTATATCACTATATATGTTTAGTTATAATTGCTTTTGACTATCAAGAATTATTACATCAAGCTTTGCTAATTTGAAAATATTGAGTTTGCATTCGTGTCTTCTTCTTGCTGTAAGTATAAACTTAACTCTCAATCTATTTAAAAAAAAAATTAGATTATTTTTTACTTATATTTCTTATAATTTAGATCTATAGATTTTATAAATTAATTATAATTTTTTAGTAATCATGAATAATTATAAGCTTACAAGCTTTCCCTCTTATAGCATTATCATAAAATATCATAAAAAAATCGATTCTCTAATTAAAAAAATTTTAAAAATAGCATTATCATAAAATATTATAAAGAAATAGATCCTCTAATTAGAAAAATTTTAAATAGCTGCAAAGTTGATAAGGGAAGTACTGTTGAAACATAGCCCAAGCAAACACTAGGCCAGCAATTGCTGAACCTAGCTAAGTAAAACCCTCTGCTATGCCCGTATTTTTTTTCTCTTAAGAGTAAGAACTCTTCTTTTGTTAGTGGAAATTGGCTGGATGTTTAATAATGTTTAGAAAGACAGAGAAGTGTTTATATAATGAAGAAACTTGGAAATAAGTGTTTTTCCTTGCAGGGTGAGCAAGTTACGCAATTTAGTTTTCATTAGACTTAATTACACACGTGTATTCACCTATATATCAAATCAATCATAAATAAAATTTTGGTACAAAACAGAATATTTTTCCACTAAAGAAATGAATTTTCACTCTTTTTGTTTGGAAAATTTACTTAACTTTTTAGAAAATATTTTTTAAATAATTAATTTTCTTTAATTTCCAAAAATAAACGAGAGTATTTTTCCACTAAAGAAATAAATTCCCACTCTCCTTGTTTGGAAAGTTTATTTAACTTTTAGAAAATATTTTTAAAATAATTAATTTCTCTAATTTCCAATAGAGAAATAAATTCAACACCCTTCTTGATTGGAAAAATTACTCACCTTTTTAGAAATTGATGTTCTCTTTTTTTTTTTTTTCAATTAACTAGAGTTACAATCCACTAGATTAAAACTAAATCCTGTTCACGTGATTTGATCCATTAAAGGATAAATGGTACTCAATGAATATTTAGATTAAACTATATCTGAAAATAAAATTTCAAGATATAAAAAATAATAAATATCAATAATTGAGCGACAATAACTCAAATCTGTATAAATAAAATACAAATTTAAGAATTATCCAAAAAAAATAAAAAGGGAAAGAGTTGACTCCACCCCTCGAAGGAGATAAGAGAGCAATGGTAATTGGCCTGGAAGAAGAGAGAACGACCTTAATTTCAACAAGTATATATATTTTGTTATGATGAAATTTTAATTATTTTATTTATACTATTAAAAAACTCTTTCCCTTGCTAATAAAAAAATAAATTTTTTTCAAAAAAATAATAAATAAAATGAGAAAGAAACAGTTCAACAATCTTTATACCTACTACCTAGCTATAAGAACAATTAACTAAGACTTTTCAATGCTTAATTTTTTAATGATGCCATGAAATAAACAATATTAAAATACCAAAAGATGTAAGAGATGTTCAGATTTCTCAAAGTTCAAAATGGGCCCATATAAATATCTAAGCTTCAAAGAGTCCTTAATTCAGGTTTAGGACGTATAGACAACGCAGGAAATCCTGAAGAAGAGACAGGGATTTAAGGTGAAGAAGAGGATTGAAAAATAATAGAAACAAATTAAGAAAAATGAGGGAAAACGGAAATACTGCTGCAAATTATAATAATTATTTCAAAGACGAAAGTAAGTTCAACACGTTTCCAAAACTTTTCTATAATATTTAGATTTCAATTTATGTATTAGGTAATTTTTAATTGCCTACCATGAACAAGGCATCACCATCTTCTTTGGAAACTTCATTTTCTTTGATCCATTCCAGCTGGTTCTCACTGGTTCAAGCCACTTTGGACTGATTTCAATTTTAAAACCAAAAATTGAAACTGAATGAATCCTTTTGATTCAAAATCAAAACTTTTAAATTGATTTCAATCCAATCAAAATCAATTCTATTTAAGATTATTTAGAAAATAAATTTAATGTTCTTTAGGAAATAAATAACTGAAAATATTTATTTTTATCCTAGAAAATATATCTCCTTGTCGTATTCATTTCCTTTTTATTTTTTCCTTTTATCATAATTATTTTCCATTTTTTATAAGCTCAATATATAAATTCACCCATGTATTTTCTACGAAAAATCTTGTGACACCCTTAACTTTTACTTAGACTTCAACTTATAAAATTACCTCTTATTGCACACTTCAACTTATAAAATTACGCATATTAAACACTTTAATTGACCTATTAAACAATTAAATTTATAAAATTAGATCAATTAAACACTTATTGGACAGTTAAAAAATGTGAAAATTATTATTTCAAAAGTTATATTAACCACATCTCAAATCAATATTAAACCTTCAAAATTTACTCTAGCATGATGAGAGTGAAAGTTCGGAATGGCCCAAGGTTTTTTTTTTTTAAACTTCAAAAGTTAAATTATGTATTCAACCTTTTTTTTACAACAATGAAATTATTAATTGCATGCATTCGTTAACTTAATTTCTATACACTGAGTCAATAGTTAGTTGCTATTTAAAATATTTTCACTTGTTATTACTGTATTATAATTTTTTTCCCTAGTAGAAAGATACCAATTAATATTTTATTTGCATAAATTATTAGCATTAAAATTATTAAATATAACCAACTACCAATTGGTCCATTGGGATGAGTCGCTGGATCTCTTGAGCAACGTACCCTCATAATAGACTTCTTAAAAAGCCGAATCCAGATCAATAAAAAAAATATTAAATATACATACTCAATATAAATAAGTTATATGATAAAAGAGAATTTTAAAGCGGAGTAAATTTATGCAAGAAGGAAGCCAACTTAAAAATTTCTAAAAGAACTTGGAAATCAAGGCTTCTATTAGAAGATTTTAAATTTAAATTACAAGAAAATTATAAATATATATATATATATAAACAATTAAACAATACTTCAAAAAAACATTTCAAGTAACAATTTCTAGAAAAATAATTTTCAACTTTTATTAAACAAATTCATAGCACTCTTTTACTCCTAAAACCTTTGAAACATGTGCATGGAGAGGATTTGAGTTGTGATTGGTACAAGCAAACATGTAATTACAAAGACACTTTAGAAGATATTATTGATACTGAATTCACAATCATACTGATGCTTAATTACATCAAATCCCTAAAACCTATGCAAATATTTATAAAGAATCCTAATTATTCAATCCAGATTTACAATCAGATTGCAATCATAACACTATATAAACAATCACACAATATAAAAACCACAACCCTAGCCATCATCAACATGGAGGAACTCATCATCTTATTCCTTTCCATTTTCAGTGAAGCCATTTTCTTTGGGTTCTTTAACTAGTACTACATCAGAATCTTTCTCTTTCTCTTTCTCTTCTTGCTCTGCCTTCAACTTTGCTTCTTGCTCTGCTTTCAATTTTGCCTCCTCTAGACTTGCAATAAAATTCTTCAAACAAGTCTCTTCATCTTCATCTACTGATTTTGGCATCAAATTCTCAGCAACATCGGCTGGTGCCATTTTAATTTCCTTCATCAAATTCTCAATTTTCGCAAACAATTCATGGGAATCTACATCCAGATAATTCTTAGCTAAAACCTTAAAAGCTTCAAAGCAGCAATAAGACATTTCTATATGCTTATCCATTCTTCCCCTTCTAATTAAAGCCGGATCAAGTTTCTCCACATAATTGGTAGTAAAAATAATAATTCTCTCTCCGCCACAAGCAGACCAAATCCCATCAATGACATTCAAAAGCCCAGATAGAGTCACCTTACTACTTGTTTCTTCTTCTAATTCCTTTCTCTTTTTAGAAATCGGATCGTCTTCTTCATCATCTTTCACTTTCTTTGGCTTTCTTTGACCAGTAAGATCAAGAGAACAATCAATATCCTCTATTACAATAATAGACTTACTGGTAGTTTCAATCAATAACTTCCTATGCTCACTGTTATCTTTAATGGTAGTTAATTCAATATCATAAACATCATAATTCAATAAATCAACCATAGCAGCAATCATAGTGGACTTTCCGGTTCCTGGTGGACCATAAAGAAGATAACCTCTTTTCCAAGCTTTCCCAATCATGGCATTAACTTGATCAGATCATTCTTTATCTGTTCTTTCATCTTTATACCCATGGCCAAACTGTCAAACTACGCAGGATGCTCAAACACGACATGGCTCCATTTAGCACCTCTCCATCCGTATCAATTCTTGCTTGGATTATTAGTATAAAGCTTTCTTTGCCGATTTCTAACTGCAATGGCCTTCCCTTCCTTGATAATATGATCTATGTAAGACTTAATAATGATATCTCTATATCGTCTATGGACAGTGAGTTTGAAAAACCTGCTTTCATCCAATTCCGGATAGAAAGTAAACTGCTTCGTTTTGGTATCATTTTTTATTGAAGTCCAACAAACTTTAATTCCATTAAAATCATCAGAGATTTGTTCATTGTGATCCATTGTAAGTAACACAGACTTCCCATCTTTGACTACATCAGCTTTAAGCCGCTTGGCGCGCGTTGATGAGTTGGTACTAAGGTAGTTTTGAATGGCGGCGTAGACGTCGCTGCGTCGAAGGTCTTCGCCGGTATATTCATCAAAGATGATATGAATATATGGGTAGAAGATGCTAATAATCTTTTGGCTATATGTATCAATATAGCTGCGAAGTTCATAAGGGAAGTATTGCTGAAACACGGCCCAAGCAAACATTAGGCCAGCAGTTGCTGAGCCTAACTGAGTAAATAGCTCTGTTATGATCATTTTTTTTGGGTCTTAAGGGCAGTAGTTTCTGTTTTGGAGTAGAAGTTGGTAGTGTGTTTAATGATTTTTAGATAGATAGGGATTCTGAAACACTTGTGTGGAGCTATTTATATAGGGAAAAAACTTCGGGAATGAAGTGTGTTTGCTTGGTAAAGAAGGTAGGTAAAGACTTACTTGTTCATTTCTTGGAATTTTCCAAGAATGATTAAATAAATAATTTGTTGCTTTTCCACTTGTTTCAGAAAATAATTTATATTTTTAGTGATTGTTGAGTAAAATTTGTTGTCTTAATGGCTGTTAGTGTCTTATTGAAAATTAAAAGGAGTAATGTATCACAACTCATTGTTTCAAACTCTAAATACTAGTATAAATGTTACACCGCTGAACACTGTAAATAATAGAGGTAATTACTAAAAGCTACATTACTACAAAAAAAAAAAAAAGGGTTTTTTAGTGAACGACTTTAATGATTGACGTGATGCAGTCGCTAATTAGGGACAGAGATGCGACCGCCAGCAATAAAAATTTCTCGTGAAACCTTTGGTAAACTAGCACTAGTGATTGAATTGACATCCGTCGCTCTATTTTGCGTCAAGAATTAGCACCAATAAGTATTACAGAATAGCTACCGAAATATATTTTGTCGCTATATTTGGCACCAAATATTTGGCGGGAATTATTAGCAACAGATTAGCAACGAGTGTGCGATAATTAGCGACCGATTAACTATTAATTTTTTTTATTAGTGACGGTGCTTTTTTTCTGCGTCAATTAAAATAGCAACCGATTATTGTTTTATTTTAGTGACCGATCTGGTCAGCCGCTAACGATTTATTCGCCTTCCTCTCTCGCGCGAGACTAATTTCAGTCTTACGCCTCTCTCTCTCTCTCTCTCTCTCTCTCTCTCTCTGTAGCCTCTCTCCCTCTGTCTCACTCCATCAGGCAAGTTCTGATGCCCGTCGACTGCTTTTCTGGTCTCACCCGCCGCCGCCGGTCAGCACTGCACTGCAGGTAAGTTCTTCTTTTTCTATTTTTTTTTTGTTAATATTTTTTTGTATTTACAGTTGTAACATGATTTTTATTGTTTTTTTAATTTTTTTGCATTTATATTTTATGTCGATTATGAAAAATCTCAATCAATTGATGAGAAAAAACTGCAACAATATGATGGAATACGTTCCATGATTCATGGTATTTAAGTCTCTGATGATTGATTATGAAGTTTTTTTTTTCCTTGTAGATCTCTGAAGGTTTTTGATTTTATCATTTTTTTTTCTTTTGATTTTTTAGATGAGATATGATGAGTAATATTTGGTCCGTGTTTCTGATTTAACTGTGACTGATTACCATTTTAGCACACTCTGATCTCATTTTAATATATCAGATTTTAGAATTGTTTAAAAATATTGTTGTAGAATTTAATTTTTGTAAAGAAATTAATTATGGCAGAACTTTTTTAAGTTAGTCTTGTTTATTAGTTTTTTTTTTTATTATTTTTTTTATTTTTTATGTGTGGCTTAAAATGTTGAGCTTCTGCTGTGATGAATTTATGAAATGATTCACATGTCAGACTTCAGAGATTTTCAATCAATGAGAAGAAATTTCATCTCTCTGAGCAGAAGTGAGTTCTCCCAAATTTAGAAAAGAAGAGCTCTTTAAAATTGAGAATCATTGGGCTGGGATTTACATTCTTTAATTTAATTCAGCATGGTCCAAATGGGAAAATATTTTAAAATCTAAAAATTGATCTTTAGACCTAGATGAGGCATTTTGAAGTTTTTTCTTATAAAAATTTTTTTTATAAAATGCGCACTTTTTAACTTTATTCAAACTTCTGAAAAAAAATTAAAAAAAAAACAGCATTAACTGATCTGGATCCACATTAACCTCAATGTCACGTTACATCATTTATATTAACGTTTTTTAAAAATAAATTGATATATTTTGGAAGACCTTTTCATTAACTGTTGTTGCTTGACGAAGACGTTCAAAATTGATGATTTGAATTTTACAAGATATATATATTAAAAAAAAAAGCTTATGATAGAATAATTTTCAAATTTGAGTTTTTATGTTTAAATTTGAGATAGGAATAAAGGCTAAATTTAAAATGTGAAATTGAATCTTTTTTTAATTATTTTATAAATTTAAAAGTTAAATAGGCAGAAAATTTCATATCTAAATTTTATAGTCTTGTTAAATAAATTCAGGACCAAATTAATCTTTGTTTTAATTTATAAACTATAGCGCGTGAATTCAATTAAACTCGAATCCAACAATCCCTTTTTTGTTTTTTTTTGTCTAGATTAAAATTACAATCTAATCCTCATGACACCTTCTTCGGTATATACAGGAAGCTAGCAAGAAAGAAACAGGTAATTACCAAGAAAAATAAAACTAAAACTAAAAAATTCACAAAGCCAAACATAGCATTATACTCACTATATAAACCAAACCCCAACACATTTCTTTTCTCATCTTTCAAGCCAAAACAAAATATTTTCTCTCTATCCAAACAAGATGAGTGTACTAGAGATGTGGACTAATCTTGGCACCGCAATTGGAAGCCTAATGTTTGCTTATGCTATGTTTCAACAGTACTTCCCTGATCAACTTCATGGCTACGCCAGAACATATTTGCAGAAATTGATAGCTTTTACCTCTCCTTATATTCACATCACCTTCCATGAATACACAGGCGAGCGTCTGAAGCGCAGCGAAGTCTATACCGCCATCCAAAGCTACCTTAGCGCCAACTCTTCTATGCGCGCCAAGCGGTTAAAGGCTGATGTTGTTAAAGATAACCAATCTGTTGTTCTTACTATGGATGATCATGAAGAAATTACTGATGACTTCAATGGAATCAAAATCTGGTGGTCTTCAAGGAAAAATACCCCCAAAACACAGTCTTTTTCCTTCTATCCTGACAAGGATGAGAGAAGATATTTTAAACTCACTGTCCATGGGCGTCATAGAGAAACCATTATGACGTCTTACATAGATCATGTTATTAAAGAAGGGAAAGCGATTTCTGTTAAGAATAGGCAGAGAAAGCTTTATACTAATAATCCAAGTGATAATTGGCATGGATGGAAAGCTACCAAATGGAGTCATGTGGTGTTTGAGCATCCTGCGAGTTTTGATACTTTGGCAATGGCGACAAAGATGAAAGAACAGATCAAGAACGATTTGATCAAGTTTACTAAAGGGAAAGATTATTACGCCAAGATTGGGAAAGCTTGGAAAAGAGGTTATTTGCTTTTTGGTCCACCAGGAACTGGGAAGTCGACGATGGTTGTTGCTATGGCTAATTTCTTGAATTATGATGTTTATGATCTTGAATTAACTACAGTTAAGGATAACAGTGAGCTTAGGAAGTTATTGATTGAGACAACCAGTAAGTCCATTATTGTGATTGAGGATATTGATTGTTCTCTTGATCTTACTGGTCAAAGAAAGCCAAAGAAGGAGAAAGATGAAGATGATGAGAAAGGTGAAAATAACGATCCGATTTCTAAAAAGAAAAAGGAATTAGAAGAAGAAAAAGGCAAAAGTAGTAAGGTGACTCTATCTGGGCTTTTGAATTTCATTGATGGAATTTGGTCTGCTTGCAGCGGAGAAAAGATCTTTGTGTTCACTACTAATTATGTGGAGAAACTTGATCCAGCTTTAATCAGAAGGGGAAGAATGGATAGGCACATAGAAATGTCTTACTGTTGTTTTGAAGCCTTTAAGGTTTTAGCTAACAATTATTTGGACATAGATTCTCACGAATTGTTTGTGAAAATTGAGAAACTGTTGGAGGAAGTGAAGATGACACCAGCTGACGTTGCAGAGAATTTGATGCCAAAATCAGTAGATGAAGATGAAGAGACTTGTTTAAAGAATTTGGTTGCTGCTCTTGAGGAGGCAAAGGAAGAGGAAGCAAGAAAGAAGGCTGAGGAAGAAGAGAAGTTAAAAGCAGAGCAAGAAGAGAAAGAGAAAGCTTGTAAAGAACAATGTTAAAGAAATCAAAGAAAATGACTTCAGTGAAAATGGGGAAAAAGGGGATTCTCTTTGAAGACTTTAACTGAGAAATAAAATTAGCAAAGCTCAAAAACATGACTGAATTGGGTATTTTATGTAGATTTACTCTTTAGATTTGCAAGAGTAAAGTGTTTCTATTTGATCATCAATAAGTTGAAAAATTAGGCTTCGAAATTAATCAAATGAAAAATAGGAGTTAATAATTGTGTTCTATAAGCAAATTTATATTTTCACAGTCAAAAATCTTTACATCGTGTGATCTGTTGGACAGCTATTTTGCTCTCTTAACCACTGATCTTGATAAGTCTCAGCTTGATGATGTAGATGGCGGAGGCAGCGGCAGTTATGGATGTCCTGGTAGGTTATTGGAATCGAAACGATGAGAGAGGAATTAAATTACTTTTTTTTCTTTTAAAAAAGAAAAATTACGTTTTTTTTAATAAGTGACGTATTAAATAGATACTTTTTCCCAACAAGAAGAAGGGGAAGTAGATTTTTTCCGACAAGAATAAACAAAATCAAGCATAAATCAAATAAAATCAAAATCACAGATTAATATCCAAAGAAAATCAGACAAACTAAATATTCTAAAACTCTAACTCCGTAATTTTCATTGTATTCTCCCTCCTTGATCTCTCTGTCTCTATTACAGCAAACTTGAACCAAACTTTTAAAGAGATTGAATGGCAAAGGAAATTTGTTTATTGTATATTGCTATAATACGTATATATACACAAGTATTGATAAGATTGAGATACAAATATGTAACAGAAAAGCTAAAGATAAGTATACACCATAACTAACTTATCTTACACTAACATGCCCCCTCAAGCTAATGACTCTTTGGAACAAAGCAGTAGCTTGTTTCTCAGATCAAGAAACCGTTGCCGCGGAAGCGCTTTAGTCAAACAATCAGCTAGTTGATCTTTTCCAGATATGAAACGAACAATCAATTCTTTCCTTGCCACTTTATCTCTCACAAAATGAACATCAATTTCCACATGCTTCATCTTACTATGAAACATAGGATTGGCAGTCAAATAGGTGGCCCCAAGATTGTCACACCACAAGATTGGTGGGTTCTTTAATACAATACCCATTTCTAAAAGCATACTTTGTATCCATGTTAATTCGATAATTGTTGAAGCTATAGCACGATACTCCGCTTCAGTGGAAGAACGAGATACAGTCTTTTGTTTTTTGGAATTCCAGGAAACCAAGTTGCCACCAAAATATATTAAAAATCCCGTAGTTGACCGACGATCGTCAACAGAACTTGCCCAATCTGCTTCACTATAAGCAGAAATTCGTGAAGACGAAGCTGGTTTGTAAAGAATGCCATACCCTATTGTCTCCTTCAAATAACGCAGTAACCGCTTCAACCGAAGCCAGTGCTCCTCCATTGGATCATGCATGTAATGAGACAATTTGTTAACAATAAAATTAATATCTGGCCGGGTCAAAACCAGATAATGTAAGCGCCCAACAAGTTGCCGAAATAAGGATGGATCCGAACAAGAAGTTGAACCAGATTTTTGACTTGTTGAAGATGGTACTGCAGGTGTTGGCAGCCCCTTACAAGCATGAAATTTGGCTTTAAGTAGCAGATCCTGTATATATTTAGATTGAGACAAAAACAATTGATCCTCATGCCAAGAAGCCTCAACCCCAAGAAAATAATTAAGCCGACCTAAGTCTTTTAACAAAAAGGACTTCTGAAGCTCACTAATGACTTGAGTTATGCGAGGGACAGAATTACCAGTTAAAATTATGTCGTCGACATAAACAAGACAATAGAGAATGACGTCATTCTGCAAGAGAATAAACGAAGAGGTGTCCATCTTGGACTTAACAAAGCCAACAGAGAGTAAAGCATTAGCCAAGCAACTATACCATTGATGAGGAGCCTGTTTTAGGCCATAAATTGACCGATGGAGCAGACAAACATGATTGGGGAAAGTTGGATCTTTGTACCCCGGGGGTTGACTCATATAAACCTTCTCATTAAGAGACCCATGCAAAAAGGCATTAGACACGTCTAATTGCTTTACTAACCACCGATTTGTAACAGCAACAGAAAGAACCAATCGGATGGTCGTAGGTTTCACAACTGGAGAAAATGTTTCCTTGTAATCAATCCCATGACGTTGATTAAATCCCTTAGCAATTAGACGCGCTTTGTACTTGTCTAGAGTTCCATCTGCCTTCTCTTTAATACGAAACACCCATTTGTATCCCACTATATTTGCATCAATAGGTGGTTCAACCAAAGACCAAGTACCCAAAGCAATCAACGAATTAAGCTCCGCAGCCATAGCATTGCGCCAATTTTCTGATTTTTTTGCATCATTTACCGTCAATGGTAAAGAGTTGGAGGGAGCAACAGATAAAAATACCCGAGGTTTCAATGAGCCAGTTTGAGACCGAGTCACCATAGAGTGTGTTCGAGTGATAGGAGCTGCAACAATCTGATTTTCAGTGACTGCCAACTGAGAATCAGGTGATTGAGAATCTGCTGAAGCAACATCAACTACAGAAGTAGATTCTGCCATCGGTTCTAATGTAGCAAGCGGATTGACAGAAGTACTAATAGTGGGAGAACCAGACACAGGAACAGTATCTTGAGAAGATTCTGATGATCTATTATTTGCCAAAATCACAGGAAACTGGGAAGGATGTAAAACAGAAGCAGATGGGGCAGATGTCATAGTAGATGGTGTTGATGGGGAGATAGATAAGATGCCTTTTCCAACCCAAACAGAATAGGGATAACAAGTCTCAACCTTGGTCGAATAGGAAGAATTGCTACACACCTGTGAAAAAGGGAAAATAGATTCATTAAACACGACATGACGAGAAATAAAAATTTTATTGGTGGAAACATGGAGACACTTATAACCTTTGTGAATGGAACTATACCTAAGAAATACACATGGCTTAGAACGGTAATCAAGTTTATGCTTCGCATATGGACGCAAATAAGGAAACAGAGACAACCAAACACTTTAAGATTATCAAGGGATAAGGGCGATTTAAAGAGAGATTGATAAGGAGTGCTTTTGGAAGCAAGAGGCATTCGATTAATCAAGTAAACACTGGTTTCAAAGGCAAAATCCCAGTAAGTAATAGGCATAGAGGCATGATGCAACATTGCTAATCCAGTTTCCACTATATGGCGGTGTTTTCTTTCGGCTATCCCATTTTGTTGAGGGGTATACGGACACGAAACACGCAATGAGATACCATTGACAGAAAGATATTTGGCTAGAGATTGATATTCCCCACCCCAGTCACATTGAAATTGTTTGATTGTAGTGTTGAAATAATTTTCAACTAATGACCGAAATTTAATGAACGTAGGCAAAACATCATATTTTCTCTTTAAACAATAAAGCCAGGTGTATTTACTAAAAGCATCATGGAAAAGAACATAATACCGATTCCCAGACAAAGAAGCAACTGGAGCAGGTCCCCAAACATCAGAACATAATAATTGTAATGGTGCATTAATGTTAGAGATGGAATCCGAAAATGGTAATTGATGAGATTTGCTAGTACAACACGCAGAACACAGAGGAAACTCAAATGAAGAAACAGAAATTTTATTATCGCGTACAGACTGCAATAAAGTACGCTTATTTAAGTGTCCTAAACGTGCATGTAAAGTAGCAAGAGTAACTCCATGAGCTTGACAAAGAGCAGCAGCAGGAACAGCAGTAGGTGGAAAAACATATAAGCCATGCTTATTCTGGCCTTTCAGCAGAGGCACCCTCGTGCGGATATCCTTGACATAGTAACAAGAGGGAAAGAATTCCATAGAAACATCATTATCTTTAGCGAATGCTTGAACAGACAACAAACTATTAGTAGCTTTAGGCACAAAAAGAATATTATTCAAAGAGAAAGAATGAGAAGGAGACGAGAGACTAGAGTGACCAACATGAGAAATGGGTAAGGTCTTACCATTACTAATGACCACCTCCTCAGGACCAGTGTACTCAGAATCAAGTTTGAGATTGTTGAGATTCCCCGTCGGATGGTGTGTAGCACCAGAATCGACCAACCAAGGCTGAGACTTTTGAGAAGACCCTTGTTTAGCAGCAGCAAGATTGGATGCGGGATGAGGTGAAATCCTTTTTGGGGATGAGCAGGTTCGTGAAGTGTGACCAAAACCTTGACAATTGTAACACTGAACATCATGGATGATGTAGCAGACTGATGATAGGAACCATCATGATTCCGAATGGAACGACCACCCCTACCACGAGTAGATCATCCGCTGCGACCTCCTCCACGCGAAGTCGGCTTGGATGTATAAAAAGCAGTTGCAGGTTGAACAAGATCAAGAGAATCACGTTTAAGTTGTTTTTCCTCAGTCAACAACAACCCAAGCAAGTCATCAAAAGAGACCGGTTCCATTCGAGCCTCCTGATTCTGAACAAATGGTCTGTAATCACCACCAAGACCATCCAAAATAGCACCACATAAATCATCATTAAAGACAGGACTATCAAGAGCAGCTAAGTTATTTGAAATAGCTTTAGCCTTCTGCAGATATGTCTCAATAGAATCAGTACCCCGAGAAAGCCTGTGCAATTCATTTTTAAGATGACGAATATGTGTTCGAGAACCAATAGAATAAGCAGTCGCCAATTTTGTCCAGGCCTCGAGAGCTGTTGTAACACCAACAAGCTGAGCCATCATTGATTCAGAAACAGATTGCACAATCCAGGACAAAACAAGCTGGTCCTCACGAAACCAGATCAAGTACGCAGGATTTGGAGTTTCTGAATTAGGAAGAAATTTAGTGGGAGCAGTATGAGTAGAATCAACATGAGAATATAAATTGTATCCATGGAGAACTGGTACCAATTGCATCTTCCAGATCAAATAATTAGTAGTAGTGAGCTTAATCGGAAGTTGGCTAGTGATATTGGGCACTGCCATTGTTCCAGTGGAAGGAACGATCGACATGATAAAACACAAAGAAGAAGAAAAAAAAAATGTAATAGATTAGGTTTTGGTCAAGAAGGCTCTGATACCATGAAGAGATTGAATGGCAAAGGAAAGTTGTTTATTGTATATTGCTATAATACGTATATATACACAAGTATTGATAAGACTGAGATACAAATACGTAATAGAAAAGCTAAAGATAAGTATACACCATAACAAACTTATCTTACACTAACAACTTTTAGACAATGCCAAAACACCCGGTTTTGATTAAAACTCACCGTTTCAAGCCAAATAGGACCATGCTTATATTTCCCAAAATAGAAGGAAAACTCAAACATTAAAATCTATATTTAGAAAAAAAAAACAAAAGAAAAACCAAAATTGCTCATTTTTTTCAGAAGAAAAAAGAGATTTTGAAAAACAATGTATGTAGGTAACTCTTAAGTGATTTTGAAAAAGTGGAAATTATTGTTTTCCATGATTGAAAAAGCATAAAAGCACCTCCGACAAGGCCCACCAGTCCAACCCACCCATTCATGTTTCATGGGAGAATAGTACTCTCAATGTATGTAATTTTTAAATACATAAAATTTATGTAATTTTTAAATACATAAAATTTATGTAATTTTTAAATATACAATAGTATTACAAATTTATATTTCAATTATTTATCATTGGTTATTTAATTAAAATTTAACAATTTAAAAAAACTTTAAAATTCAAAATTCGTTAAATAAACACTTGATATTTAATTTTTTCAAAAGAATGAATTTAATATTATAATTAATGATTTTATTTTAGTAGTCTTTTTGAAAAAAAATATGAAATTGAAATGATTGAGTTTTAAAATTACAGTAACATATTTAAAAATTTAAATACTAATAATTATTCTTATTGCAATTTCTGATATGTAAATTTTAGGAAATTATTTTTTTCCTATTGAGAATCATGATGTATATTAAAAAAATCTCTATTATTTTGTTGTTATTTATACTATTTTCATTAAAATAATTTTGACCACATATAATATATTTGCTTATGAAAATAATATTATATTTTAAAACACTCTTTTAAATTAAATTTATTTTTTTATTTATCATATGAAAATCTATTTTCGTCTCTATGAAAAATCCCGGTTCCTTCCACTGGCAGGATATCACATGATCCAAACCCATGTAATAATCTAAAAATGGTTGACTAAATAGTCAATAGTCAATTGCTAAATGCCAATTTTTGGAAAATATGAATGACCATGCGTTCAAATTGGCCCGTGTCGGTTTCTCGTATTAATTTCTTTTTTTTTTTTCTTTACTTTAAGTATAACAAACTCAAAACTCAAAAGTAATTTACTTTTTATTTCAAAAAGAATAGTTATTTGTGAAAATATTTATTGTAATTAATCTAAATAAGAAAAATATTAAAAAAATATTATTTATTATTCAAAATGTTTAAAACTACTGATATTTTATGATAGAATAATTATCTAAAAGCGACTTAAATTTTGGGACAAAAAGAGTATATAATTTTATGCATTAATCAGATCGGAAAACTTTTGAGACCCTGTTTTATCAACGTGAGAAAGAAGCCAACTTCAGAATCTAAGTTAGAAAATTTTAGTCACCTCTTTCTTTGTGGACCATATTAGAAAATTTCAAATTTAAGTTAATGGGTGAATTTTTTTTAAAAAAATTAGTTTATTCTTATTGTTGAAATCTACAAAACAGTGAGTTGTAAAAGTAAAATTTCAATATTTGATTGGTACAGAAATGTTATAATTCTAATAAAAAGCTTTCATAAACTTCGAATATTTTTAGAGAAAATACATATTGTCCAACCAATGAAGAAATTTAATGAAATTGATTATGCATTTTATAATGTAAAATGTAAATCATAATTATGTATTAATAAATATATATAAAAAGGGTGTCGTATAATTTAAATCATACAACATACAACAATATAACACAAATTTCTTCTCATTCAACTCGTATTATGCATTAATAAATCTACTAAATTATTGATAACAATCGATAATTAATACAAACATAGCAAGTCATCATTTTAAACCTTTCCATTTTCAGTGAAGCCATTTTCTTTGATCTCTTTAACTGATACTCCATTAGCTTCTTTGTCCTTCTCATCTTTTTTATTAGAATCTTGCTCTTTCTCTTTCTCTTTCTCTTTCTCTTTCTCTTCTTGCTCTGCTTTCAATTTTTCCTCCTCAAGAGCAGCAATCAAATTCTTCAGACAAGTCTCTTCATCTTCATCCACTGATTTTGGCATCAAATTCTCTGCAACATCAGCTGGTGTCATTTTAACTTTCTCCAACAATTTCTCAATTTTCACAAACAGTTCATGAGAATCAATGTCCAAATAATTGTTAGCTAAAACCTTAAAGGCTTCAAAACAACAGTAAGACATTTCTATACGCCTATCCATTCTTCCCCTTCTAATTAAAGCTGGATCAAGTTTCTCCACATAATTAGTAGTAAACACTATAATTCTTTCTCCACTACAAGCAGACCAAATCCCATCAATCCAATCAAAATCAATTCTATTTAAGATTATTTAGAAAATAAATTTAATGTTCTTTAGGAAATAAATAACTGAAAATATTTTTTTTTATCCTAGAAAATATATCTCCTTGTCGTATTCATTTCCTTTTTATTTTTTCCTTTTATCATAATTATTTTCCATTTTTTATAAGCTCAATATATAAATTCACCCATGTATTTTTTACGAAAAATCTTGTGACACCCTCAACTTTTACTTAGACTTCAACTTATAAAATTACCTCTTATTGCACACTTCAACTTATAAAATTACGCATATTAAACACTTTAATTGACCTATTAAACAATTAAATTTATAAAATTAGATCAATTAAACACTTATTGGACAGTTAAAAAATGTGAAAATTATTATTTCAAAAGTTATATTAATCACATCTCAAATCAATATTAAACCTTCAAAATTTACTCTAGCATGATGAGAGTGAAAGTTCGGAATGGCCCAAAGTTTTTTTTTTTTTAAACTTCAAAAGTTAAATTATGTATTCAACCATTTTTTTACAACAATGAAATTATTAATTGCATGCATTCGTTAACCTAATTTCTATACACTAAGTCAATAGTTAGTTGCTATTTAAAATATTTTCACTTGTTATTACTATATTATAATTTTTTTCCCTAGTAGAAAGATACCAATTAATATTTTATTTGCATAAATTATTAGCATTAAAGTTATTAAATATAACCAACTACCAATTGCTCCATTGGGATGAGACGCTGGATCTCTTGAGCAACGTACCCTCATAATAGACTTCTTAAAAAGCCCAATCCAGATCAATAAAAAAAAAATTAAATATATATACTCAATATAAATAAGTTATATGATAAAAGAGAATTTTAAAGGCGGAGTAAATTTATGCAAGAAGGAAGCCAACTTAAGAATTTCTAAAAGAACTTGGAAATCAAGGCTTCTATTAGAAGATTTTAAATTTAAATTACAAGAAAATTATAAATAAATATATATATAAAGACTTTGAAAAACTTTATATTTAATGACAAAAGACTAGACTAAAAGACTTAAAGACTAGACTAATGCTTTTTAATTTTTATCGTATATAAACTTTAAGGACTAAAGACTTACAAAAGACTAAAAATAATAAAGACTTATGACTAAAGACTAATGACTTGCTTTTAAGACTAAAGACTTATACTTTTAAACTAAAGACTTATGCTTTTTAATTTTTTTATCGTTTCTTTGAAAACAAAACCAACAAAACTTTTGACAAAGACTAATGAATTACAAGTCATATATATGTAGAGAGCTAAGATTATTACTCGGATTTAAATAAATACAGATACAAATATTTAAAAATAAATTATAACTGTGAACTAAAATACTATGATTAATTGGGTTTATATGAATAGTTATATAATTCATTAAGTATGATTTTACTTCAGAATTAACATACAGTTTAAACAATATTTCTGATGTGGAAGATCAGACTAAGCTGCATCCACAGAGCATACTTATGACAAATTTAATCAACAATTTAACACAAAGGTTTAGGGTTCCTGCAACCTTAACCTGGGATCCCCAGAATTAAGTCAGAGTGTGGAGGGAGAAGAGAAAGGTGCCGTAAACACGGACTTATATTCGTAGCAGTTTAATATAAAATACAAACTTTATTTATTTATAAAATATAAATACAAGATTTAAAACTTACAAGAGTTTTAGATTTAGACTTTCTCCAACTTGAACGCTTACAGCTTGAACTAGGAGCGAAGAAGGAGAGAGGGATTATGGTTAACTTAACTAAAAACTAAACTTATGCCTTCACAAGGGGAGAGGCTCCCTTTATAAAGAAAAAACAAAGAATTTTCTTTCCTGTAGACTGTTTACTGTTGATGCACATTGCTCTGTTTTACCACAGAATTTTACTGTAGAGAAATAGTGCTTGGTCGGCCATTGGAGTTTGCCTTTTACTGTAGAGACACGTGAAGGAATAAGGTTCCTTCTGCCTTTTAATCAGATGAGGACGAAGTGTCCTTCTTTTTCTTCTCTTTTCTTTTCACTTTACTTTTTTATTTTAACTTTGCTTTTCCTTTTTCTTTTTTGTCAGTTTTACTTTTTACTATTATTGATTGAAGAATATCATCATTGCTATCTTTACTTGAAACAAGGGAAGATGATGATGTTGACGAAGATGAGGACGTCATGTCTGCCCATTTGGCTTTGCCTTTAAGACTGGGTTTGGATGACGATTTATCTGAAGAAACTGCTGGCGGTTTACTTGATGAGGGTTTTATTGGAGAATCTGAACCTGTGGAAAGCTGCTGGAACATTTCCTGGCAAATTCTTTTATACTCATCAGGTGTTTTAGCCGCTGCTAACCTGGCTTGACACTGTGCTTTTTGGATTCCAAATGTAGGTTGATCCTTTAAAGCAAGAGTTGTAGCATAGGTTAATGCAGGTGTACCAGAAAGTTTAGTTCGAATCCATTGATCGATTTTAAGTTCAGTGGTAGAGTTCTTGAAAGAGCCCCACCATTTAATCTTGTGTCGTTTTACCAACATAGGAATTTGAGTTCCTATGGCATACTGAGTGTCCAAATACCATTGATATACCCAGGGCGTAAAGAAGGCCATACAATAGTACATTAAGGATGGAATTTGGGCTTCTTCAGGTCTAGGTTTATAATGGGCTTTAAAATACTGATATAAAGAGATGATAGGAGGGGGGAGAATATCATTGGATAAACCCCTTATTTGCCACCATTTTTTAAACCAGTTTGGAATCTTTAAATCAATATGACGGGCGTCGAATCCGCCAAAAATAATTAACCTGCTCTCCTACAAAATAAAACTTGTAAATATGGTGAGAAGGGTCGAACCCTAGGGATTAGCTTTGTCGAAAATAAACCAGAACTGAAAATAAAATTAAAAATAAATATTGAAACGAGGGAATTTAATAATCGAACTAAACGAATTAAAATTAAATCAAAGAAATAAATGTAATAAAATTAAAAATTGAACCTGAACAATTGATCGGTTCGAAGATTTGATTCGAATGATCATTGATTCAAGATTAATTCCTTAATTCATATTACAGACAAGTTATAGCCAGAAAGAACGTCAACCCAACCAATTCTACCGTAAGAATAGGTTGCTAAGATACGATCTAATAACAACCCCTAATTAACTAGCAATCCTAAGTACGACGAAGGATTTAACTGTTAACCGCTTTAAAATCTAATAGAACCCTGCCCAGATTAACAGAAACTATGAGCATCCGTTTAAATCTGATTATATTCTTTCTTAATACAACCTAAAAAGTTCTACCCAATTACGTTATATTAATTACTACTGCATCAACCTAACCAAACAATTACGGATTTGATTACGCCGAATAGCTATGGAAATTTCTACCAAACAATATAATGGGCCCTGTTAAATCATTCAATAAAATTTCGCTAGGGGATATATTTTCCCAATAAATCACAGAAAGAATATAAATGCAATAGAATAAAGAAATTCAATTAAGTTCAATATAATCTCGCAATCGAAATCAAACTTCTACCTTGGTTTAGCCTTAACTGAACAGAACGTTTAGCCACACATGGCTATGGAAGAAAACATCCTCAAAAGAATTGAAAGTTCGGCAGAAAATCTCTCAAAAATTCTGTCAAATTCGTCACAACCCAAGGGAGGCAAAAGATGATCCACAAAAAGACCTAATTTCGACTTAAATAGCCCCTAGAAGGTGGGGTCCACTAATACAATAAAAATACCCACTAAAAACTGTGTCTAATATCATCATGTGGCTGTAAAACGTGCTGGAATTAGTTGAAGAAGTCGTGACCAGCCAATAATGTCACAATCAGTCCGCTGGTCTGATTTCCTGCTTAGTCTTGCCCAAGGCTAAGAGCCTAACCGCTTGCATTTGTGTTCCAAAATTCCAGCAGCTCCTTCCTTGCTCCAAAACATTTCAATTGTTCTCCTTTTTGCTTCATTCATATCAAATCCAACTTTTCCTAGCATAAAAACAATAAATCAAGTTAAACCACTCTTTTAAGCACAAAATGACACCAAATCAACACAAATATAACAATAAAAGAAAATTGGATTTGCAAGTTATCAAATTTCCCCACACTTATCCCATGCTTGTCCTCAAGCATGACTTAGAATTCGAAATCTAATCTATATAGGAGACCACAACTTCACAACGAAACTCGATTCAACATATGCAAAAACCGCAAACAACGCAACATCGCAATTGGATACCAAGCTGTCAAAATCATCCCATCATCGTGAACTCAATCGAAAAAGGTTACACTAAGAATTCTTAAAACACTCACGCACACATACGAAGCTTGAATCAACAAATGTTTTGTCGAGCAATAATCAAGGCATATAAAATACATTTTCATAGCTTCAAGAAAACAAGATAATGAACAACCATAAGCTCTCCTCGCGGTTCCCTCTCCACTAATGTAGGACAAGTCTCAACTAAGAATCATTAGGTCTTTTATATGGGTTAGGCTAGGGTAATGGTTACAAAAGAAAAGGATAATGTAAGGCTAGAGAATAATAAGAAAATAAGTCTTTCACATTAGGTTCAAAGAGCAATGCACGTTATTAACTTTAATGCGTAGATGGCAACAAATGCAACTTCACAAAACAAAACATAACATTGCAGCCTTTTCCTCTATTTTTCCCTTTTTTTTTTTTTTGGCTGCTGTTTATTTATTCTCTCTTCCTTTCTTTTTTTTTCTTTTTTTCTATTTCTTTTCTGATTTTCTTTCCCTTTTTTTTCTGGAATTTTTTTTCGACATCACAACGACTAATTACATATAAGTCGCTATGACTATTTATTCCAAAACACAAACATAAACACAAAAAAAAAATGCATTCGCACCAAAACTTGAAACTTAAACATGCATGCCCAACAACGATTAAAAAGAGCATTTCCTTGTTCAAAGGTGGTGGGCAAAGAGCTTTTTGGGTTATATGGTTATATTGGGGTTATGAAAAGAATTTGGAAACACGCATTTAGCATGCTTCGTAGGCTAGAAGGGGTAAAAAGGATGGTAACGTCAAGGTGGGAAAACGTAGAATTTTTTTTTTTTTTTTTTTTTTAGATCGACCAAAGAATGCCTAATCATTTCCAAAGTCGAGACTCACCTAGGATTTCGCCTCAAGGGAACGTAGAAGAGAGTTCTAGTGTTCAGAAGCTATCCTAATTTTTTTTTTTTTTTTTTGCTTCGACGATTGCTCTCAAAAACACTTATCAAAAGAGGCCAAGTTTCGAAAACCCGATTTGAGAATTCAAAGTGTAAACAATTTAAACCAAGATTCACGAGTGCAATGACGGTCAATTTCAAGTTATGGTTTTCGCTCGCTAAGTCTTATCGTCTAGGGCTCTCACAACAGTCAGACCAAGTTTCAAAAGCAAAGTTCTCCTCTCTAGATATCCTATAAATTCTGAATCATGTTTAAAGACACAATTAAGTCCCAGAGTAATCCCAAATGCAGCTCAAAAATAAAAAAATTTTACTCAAAATATTCATGGGATAAGTGGTAAATAAAAACTCTAGGAGCATTGTTACAAAACAGTCAAAACCGGTCAAGTTTCATACCAAATATGCACATGGCAGCAGCATATATCCATAATTGAAGCACAAATTCCAACAAAATTAGCAGTTTCAGCAATAAAATTAAAAATTCAGCAAAAATGGTCACATTCCCCTCCCCACACTTACTCCACACATTGTCCTCAATGTGGACTCAAGGCTTAAAATGTAAATAAAAGGTAAAGTTGAAGGAAACTGCCCTGTTGTGAAGGAAACTGCCCTGTTCTAGCCATTAAGAATATTGCTCTTGCTCATCCTGAAATGCAACTGAAAACACAAAAACACAACCAAAAGAAAAACAAAAGAACAAAATGCAAACCAAATGGTTGTTAGTCTGCAAATGTTATCCAGCTTTCTATCACCTCAAAGATGTTAACCAAGGAAAGAGCCAGCAAAGCAAAATCAGTTCAACTTAATAAACAATTCTGCTCAACTATCAATCAAATTTCCAATACTGAACATGGCATATTTCCAATCCCACCAACTTCTGCAATTCAATCAATTGGGTTTGATGTTGTACCTATTACTCTCAATACTGAACATGGCATTAAAACAACATAGCAAAACAAGCAAGCAAACTTAGTTGAAACAATGACAACAGATTCTAAGTTTTAAGAGCTTATATTCAGAATACTAATTTTAAACCCAATAAATTGATCCCAAATCGCATTGAACACTGAATTTAGTCAATAAAAGCCTAGAATTAAACCCAACTCAGAATATTCAGCAATCGAACTCCACTCAGTTATCAATTCCAACTCCAATTTAAACAAAATTCGAATTATCAACAAGCAAGAAAATTATAAAAACTTCCCCTTCAGCAAGTATTGCAAAGTTAAGCAATAAAACCTAATAAAAACTTGCGAAACAACAAAACCCATAAATCATAATGTGCTCAAATAGCTTCAGCCAACAATCTATAATATACCTAAATTCTTCCCTAATTCAAATTCCGCAACAATTGATTAACTAAAAAAAAAACCCAATTGAAATCGATGACAATGCAGTAAATTGGAGCACAGACACTATCTTAAATCACGATTTCTATTCTAATAGGAAGTAAATTAATACCTGTTGCTGAAGTTGGCACGGAAAGGAATCAGATGAGGAAGGAAGACGCTGCTGTTGGATTTTGCGTCGCGCTGTAAAGTGACGTAGGATTGGGCTAAGGACGAAACAAAAGTCTGTTTGGGTTTTAGGTTGTCGATCGGAGTGACAAAATTCTTGTCGTCGATCTTCAGAACTCCTGCCGTCGTTCAAGAATCTCAGCCAACGCAGGTTTCATCGAAAGAGCGCCTCCTGCCCCTATTGTGCCTGCTGCCCCTGTTTGGGTTCTCTTATTCTCTCTTTTTTTTTCTTTTTTGTTTTCTTTACTGTTGCCGCACAAATATAACCAGCTATTATTATTATTATTATTATTATTTTTACCCAGTATAATAACAAAGTAGCTGAATAAAAGAAAAAGAAAAAAAAAACTCTAAGTCAAATATACCCTCTTTGTTAAAATGAATAAACGCCCTATACTCACCCCAACGAACACAGCAAAATAGAAAATAAAACAACTTTAACCATGCCATTTAAAAACTCTATAGAAGTTAAACCCAGAAAAACACAGTGTCCCCAGGTTAGGGACGACACTGTTCATGCAATTTTTTTTTGTTTTTTTTTTTTCAAAAAAAAAAATAAAGAAAAAAAATTATAATGAAAATTCAGAGAGAAAAAAAATATATAAAATAAAATGAAGCAGAAACTAAATGCTGGGTTGCCTCCCAGTAAGCGCTTGATTTTAACGTCTCCGGCTAGACGTTCTTGAGCTAATCAGCTATATTCCCCTGGCTCTTCGATCCTCAAATTCTCCAATTGAGTAGCTCCAAAACCTTCATAAAATGGTTTCAATCGATGCCCATTCACCTTAAAAATTTTATTGGTCTCTAGACTTTGAATTTCCACTGCACCATGAGCAAAAACATTAGTAACAACAAATGGACCAGTCCACCTGGACCTTAACTTACCAGGAAATAATTTGAGTTTAGAATGAAATAATAGAACTTTTTGACCAACTACAAATGTCTTCCTGGATATCATGCCATCATGGAAAGCTTTAGTCTTCTCCTTGTATATTCTGGAGCTTTCATAAGCTTCATTGCGAATTTCCTCAAGCTCTTGCAATTGTAATTTTCGGTTATCACCAGCTTCACCATACTGCATATTGCAGCGCTGAATAGCCCAAAATGCGTGGTGCTCCAACTCGACAGGCAAATGACATGGTTTGCCATAAACTAAGCGATAAGGTGATATTCCTATCGGTGTCTTATACGCTGTCCTATAAGCCCATAAAGCGTCGTCCAGCCTGACACTCCAATCTTTTCTATTAGGACTCACAGTTTTTTCCAGTATAGACTTCACCTCCCTATTCGAAACTTCTGCTTGTCCACTTGTCTGCGGGTGGTAGGCTGTAGAGACACGATGCGTAATACCATACTTCTTGAACAGATTCTCCATAATCTTGTTACAGAAATGAGTTCCTCGATCACTTATAATTGCTCTTGGAATTCCAAACCGAGAAAAGATATGGCTCTTGACGAAATTCACTACCGTCTTCGCATCATCAGTCCGGGTTGCCTTAGCTTCAACCCATTTGGACACGTAATCCACTGCCAACAATATATAGCTGTTCCCGAATGATGATGGGAATGGCCCCATAAAATCTATACCCCATACATCAAAAATCTCACAAATAAGAATAGAGGTAAGGGGCATCTGATCTCTGTGAATACTCAAATTTTGACCTTTCTACAGTAACTTTGACTTTTCTACAGTGTCAATGCCGGACTGCAAACAGTCCGGCCGGACCGAAGGCCATTTTGAAAGTTCACCGAAAATATGTCAATATGGTACTTGAAACGTCCGGAATTTCACGAGGATCGCAGAACCGGTCCCGGAATGATTTTTGGAGGTCGGAAACTCCCAAAAAAGCTCCCGGAGAGAGACGTGGTGGCCACCACCAGCTACGGCGGCGCCGGCCGCCGGACACAGCTGCCGCCCTGGACCCGAAAATGGCCTATAAATAGATCATTTTCAGCCTGTTTTTGAGACCCCGGTCTGTGTTGACGGACGAATCCTTCTCCCTCTCACGCTCCTTGCGTTTTCTTTACCGCTTTTTGCATTTAATTTAATTTTTATTGCATTTTTATTGTGATATTTGGACATTAAAATTAATTAATATTTCCTAAGCGAGGAGCTTAATCTGGAGTTAAGAAGCGGTCGTCGATTAAATCAGGTACGCAAATAAAATTCTGCCTATTTAATTTTAGTACTTCATGCATATTTCTCTTCTACTCTCAATAGTTCTATAACTGCATAAATGCATTCATGTTATCATTTTTGGCAAATAAACTGCTTTAATAAAACATGATTAAGTTTAACGCCCGGTTAATTAATAACCGTGGTAGTTAAGCTTAAATCCGACAATATTGGTTAAAGAGCCTAGTTAATTAATAACTATGGTTCGATTGCCTTTATTTCGAACAATCTCGCCTAAAAGTCCAATTAATCAATAATTGTGGCTAACGGCCTCATTTAATCACGTTTTTTGGCAACAAAATTGCCTACATTTAATCAATCAATTTTGGCAACTAATTGCCTACGGTCTAATCGATTTTTAGCAAACAAATTGCTTATAAATGAGATTAACCATTTTTTTTAGCGACAAATCGCTTAAAATCAATCTTTTGGCAAAATGCCTTAAAATCAACCATTTTCGGCTCAAAGCCGTAAAATCGACATTTTTGGCAAAATGCCTTAAAATGAACCAATTTTAGCGACAAATCGCGTAAAATCAACCATTTTAGCGACAAATCGCGTAAAATCGACATTTTTGGCAAAATGCCTTAAAATCAACCATTTTCGGCTCAAAGCCGTAAAATCGACACTTTTGGCAAAATGCCTAATCGAATCAATCAATCTTTGGCAAAATGCCTAAACAAAATGCACAAAGCATACACAAAATCATGCACAAAGCATACACACAAGATGCACAAAGCATACACAAAATCATGCACAAAGCATACACACTCATGCATAAAGCATACCCATTCAAAGCCCTTCAAAGAAGGCCTATCGAACTACGTTGACTTTGATCTTCCATTCAAACGGAAGTACGTAGGCACGTTCGGGATTTCACCCCGGGTGGCAAGTCAAAATCACCTAAACATTTCATTAATCTATCTTTCACCTTGCAAAACATTCATTCATCGGTTAGTTCATCAGCATGACATAGTCTCGGGATCCACCTCGGGTTCGTAGACTGTGCCTTAAACATTGGGATAATTAATCTAGCAACTAGGTTAATTAAAATCGGAGTCACATAGGGTTTTTTCCTAGTTTACCCTAAAATAATTAAACAAGGTGGCGACTCACACACATCACGTGTATTTCTTCTCATTCATCATATGCATCACATGCCTATGATATTTGGGGAAGGGGTTCACAGTTTGGCGACTTCACTGGGGAATTATGTAATCATTTTGCATACAGTGGACTACAATTGTTGCATCAACTAACCGGCCTTTCTTTAGGGTATTATTTTACAATGCTTTGTTTTGCAGGGTATCCTAGCACGAATCAAGTGTTCTTTCTTTAAGAATACTTGATGAGGAAATTTGAACTTAATTGAAAAATTTAATTAAGACATTAAAACTTGTTGATTTATTTGCACGATTGAGAATCTTTTTCTCCATTGCATAAAAAAATGAACTTCAAATGAATTTCTTCTCTTCTGTTCAAACTTCTGAGTCTGGATAGCAAGTAGCGCTGATCGGCAGGTCTCTTTGATTATGCCGACGGACAGCCAAAGCGTCCTCCCTGTTACCGCAAACCATCTCTAATCCTTTTGGAGGTGACCCATGAGTATGCGTACCGTTGGACCCACGCGAAACTCTTTGTTTCACATGTGGTTAGGTATATCCTTACTCAAGGTTCAAGGGTCCCTTAATAAGCCAATTCTCTATTTGTGTCATAGCCTATAGAACCTATCCTTTAGGACTGTATGCACCCGATGATGCTGAATCATTCCATTAAAAATGAATTATGTTGTGATGCTGTGCGCATTCACGCATTCATCCCATACTTCACGCAAAAAAAAAAAATATTTTTCCATTTCAAAGTTGGAAAATCACGTTTTGGTCCCTGAGACCTAAAAACAATTACATTTTTGGTCCCTGAGACTTGAAAATTCACATTTTGGTCCCTAAGACCTGAAAACTTACATTTTGGTCCCTAAGACCTGGAAAATCACATTTTGGTCCAAAAATGCCCACTTTGGCCACAAAGGCCCAAAAATTCCCAATTTGGCCCATAAGGCCCAAAAATTCCCAATTTGGCCATAAAGGCCCAAAAATTCCCATTTTGGCCACAAAGGCCCAAAAGTTCACATTTTGGCCATGAAGGCCCAAAAATTTCCAATTTGGCCCCAAAGGCCCAAAAAATTCACAATTTGGCCTAAGGCCCAAACATTCACAATTTGGCCACAGAGGCCCGAAAATTCACAATTTGGCCACTAAGGCCCAGAAACTCACATTTTGGCCTCTAAGGCCCAAAAAATCTCGATTTGGCCCTAAAGGCCCGAAAATTCCCATTTGGCCCATAAGGCCCAAAAATTCACGATTTGGCCACTAAGGCCCAAAAACTCACATGTTGGCCCATAAGGCCCAAAAATTCACAATTTGGCCACTAAGGCCCAAAAACTCACATGTTGGCCTCAAAGGCCCAAAAATTCACATTTTGGCCCCTAAGGCCCAAAAAAAAAAAATTTTCTTGAAAACTTAGGGCCTTTCGAAAAGTCGAGGTATCCAGCCCTAAACATTCTACCTTACATATCATATCCCGTTGGGTCCTATCCTAGGTGTCCTAGCATACCAACCTTACCCTTACACTACCCTATCTCGCATCCCCTATGAAAACACCTTATATAGGATAGTCTAATCATTTTTTACTATGTCCTTTCACAGGTACCCCTCCAAAGACCACCTGCACCCGAAACGCCAACTGAGCTCTCACCCACAAGACCAATTTCACCAACCGCACCAATGGCATCACTCACCGACATCCAAAACCTCATTGAACAACTGGAAGCCAGAATGGAGGCTAGAATGAATGAGGCATTGGCTGCCCAAAGAATTGCCCTATTAGCTGAACTAGGCGGTAGTAATGGAAATGGGGCTCCAGTTGGGGGAAATGGTAATGCTGCCTCCAATCAAGGACCTGGTGCTACATCTGCATCCTCAAACCCTATCCCTAACTTGGAAGAAATGCCCTCCAAAACTGCTTCTGAGTTGGAAGCTCAGAAAATGAGAGAAAAACTGGAATTGTTAGAAAGATCAGTTACTGCCCTTAAAACACACAAAGAAGTGGTGGACATGGACTCCTTGTCCTTGTTCCCCAAAGCAAGATTACCTACAAAATTCAAGATGCCCAACATGGATAAGTTTGACGGAACCACTTGTCCCAAAACGCACCTGAAAATGTATGTGGGTGCCCTCAACCCCTTTGGCCTGAACAGCGAGCTCCTTGCTCAGTTGTTTCAGCAATCTTTGACTGGTGCTGCATTAAGATGGTTTGTAAGCTTGAATCATTCCAAAATGAAGAATTGGGAGGACATATGCAATGCTTTCAACAAGCAGTATCATTATAATATCGAAGTGGATGTTACCCGGAGGGAGCTGGAAACCACTAAACAAAAGAACAATGAGCCCTTCTCCTCGTTCCTTTCGAGGTGGAGAGCCAAAGCTGCTCAAATGATCAACCGACCCTCTGAACAGGAACAAGTTGACATAATAATCAAGAATTTACTGCCTGTCTACCAGTCACAGCTTCAAACACAGTACTTGCCTACGTTCCAATCGCTCATTGCGACTGCAACTAAGGTGGAAGACTTAATCCAGTTGGGTCGGCTCAAAGAAGACTCATACAAGAAGCAGAATCATGCTGGGTCTAGTGAGACAAATGAAATAGCCAGTATAATCCCCACGAATCCTTTACGTGTTGGGAATTTGGGAAACAATCAGCCAAAGAGGCAATATACTGATCTCGGCATGCCAATCCTTTTGGTGTTCCGAGAAGCGGTGAAAGCAAATTTACTAAAGCCCTTAGAAACAAGGCCATTACCAAACCCCCTACCCCAGAATTTCAAAGCCAATGAATACTGTGAGTACCATCAAAGACATGGGCATAAGACCGAATCATGCTGGACTTTGAAAAACCGTCTACAAGACCTGGTTGACAATGGGTCCATCATCCCCAAGAGCAAGCTGAACATCAACCAATCCCTTGCCTAACCATGGGATTAATGCGAAAAAAAATTTTGCTGAACAAGAATTGTTCGATCCTTTCGAACTTCTCTTAGAAATGAATGAAGTTTGTGTTTGAGAAGATTGATATCGAACCTCCAACCAAACAAAGGAATTGTTCAAGACCAACAACAACATGTCTGATCGATTGAAGCATCGAGAAGAACAAAGTCACTACAGTCAATCCGATCCTAGTCCATCATAATCCACCTAGAGTCTATCTTTTAGGGCCTAGTTTCTTTTTTCTTTTCATTTTCATTTCCATTCAAGTTTTCATTCAATTTAAATTTGTAAATCTAAGTGTCTTTTGTACACAAATTTTGTCTTATCAATAAAAAGGGATCAGTTTACGTTCCAATCATGTTTATACTCTCTCTCTATCTTTTCCTGTGAAAGCACAAAAAAAAAATCAAAAAAAAAATAAAATGAAAATGATGATAAAAAAAAAAAAAGATAATAAAAATTGGCAAAGACAAATGCATTCATCCATTCATTTGCTCTGCATCAATCAAAGCTGGGGGCATCTTAAGAAGCACCATCAAAGGGGAAGTTTTGAAGGGTAATCATGGAAAGGATCCAGCAAAGGGTACGCAAGACTTCAAACAGTACCGAGACAAAGCCGATTGAAGGGGTTAGGGCCAGAATGGTTTCTCCGAATACCCAAGAATGGAAGATGCTCCGATAGAGAGGTGTCTGAATTTTGAGCTTAAAAAAGAAGTTATGCTTAGAATTGGGTTGGGTCTGCACGAAGTCGCAATGCTATCCATACACTACTCAAGTCATCTCAGAATCAAGTTGCCTCAAAATTCTTTATGGAGAGGCTGCTTCTAAACAAGCAAAAGAAAAAAAAAAGGGTCAAAAGGAACCTCTGTACAAAAGAAAGAAATCAAGGACAAAGCTACAGGAAATCAAGTTGTCAAAAAAAAAAAACGGGTCAACTGCAAGCTCTCCGTTAAATTCAAGCCCATCAAGGGTAGATGACAAATCATTTCAGCCATAATGA
Source organism: Jatropha curcas (assembly GCF_041381405.1). NCBI lineage: Eukaryota > Viridiplantae > Streptophyta > Magnoliopsida > Malpighiales > Euphorbiaceae > Jatropha > Jatropha curcas. Next base: position 8,935,935 of record NC_143161.1, read on the forward strand.
CAAAGACCAAGCGGCTGCTCACATTTAAAAAAAAAAAAAGCAAGTGAAAAGAAGCAGTCATTTCCACAAATTGGATGACAACAAACACCTTGAAAATCAAGCGCCAAAAATGGCACAAATACAAATATCCTTATAAACAAGGATCATTTCTCAAAACAAGGAAAAGGAAGAGTCTCCTCAAAATTCCTTATGGAGAGGAGAACCATTGAGGAAATAAGTTTCAAATTCAGAGGAAGATGAAGTTCAAGAAAATGAATCGAATTAACCTCAAGAATTCAAACATGGCAAAGCCACAAACTCAAAGCATAAAAGCTTCTTCAACACTCAAGCCACTCAAGTTACCACCACAATGTGGGTATTCAAAACTCTTTGTGATGAATACAAGTTATATTTCAGTCAACCAGTGGTAAAACCGCTACAACAACAAAGCCAGATTCGCCTAGGGTCATCACTACCATGTGAGCTCGAGTCAATAAGTTGATTCAACATCATCAAAGTCAGGAATGAATCCCGTAAAGACATCAAGTCGGGAAGGAATCCCGCAAAGACATCAAGCCGGGAAGGTAACCCGCGAAGAAATCAAGTCAGAAATGAATTCTGCATCAACATCAAATCGGGAAGGAATCCCGTAAAGACATCAAGTCGGGAAGGAATCCCGCAAAGACATCCAGTCGAGAAGGAATCCCGCAAAGACATCAAGCCGGGAAGGAATCCCGCAAAGAAATCAAGTCAGAAATGAATTCTGCATCCACATCCAGCCGGGAAGGAATCCCGCAAAGACATCAAGCCGGGAAGGAATCCCGCGAAGAAATCAAGTCAGAAATGAATTCTGCATCAACGATCAGATCGGAAATGAATTCCACAATCAGCATCAAGTCGGAATTAAATTTTGCCCCAACAGCAAGTCATTCCGCACCAAGTCAGAAATAAATTCTGCACCAAGCCGGGAAAGAATCCTGCGAAGAAATCAAGACAGAAATGAATTTTGCATCAACATCAAGTCGGGAAGGAAATCCTGCAAAGACGTCCAGCTGGGAAGGAATCTCGCAAAGACATCAAGCCGGGAAGACATCCCGCGAAGAAATCAAGCCGGAGATGAATTCCGCACCAAGCCGAGCACGAAGTTCGCATTCCGGAAGGAACTACGAAAGACCTGATTCTCCCCATCCCCCGAAGAGTTCTTGGAGATACGTAGGCAGCCACAAAGGCGCGGTCACAAACATAAGTTTGCATCATAAAAAGCATTTTCTCTTTGCCAATATAAAAAATATATAAAATATATATATATATATATATATATATATATAAAAAAGCGAAGAAAAAAAATAAAAGCTGGAGTTGAAAACCCGAAAGGGCGGCTTCAGGCAAGAATTGAGCCCGCTAGGCTGAAAACCCGAAAGGGCGGTCTAGGCAAAAGTTAGGGCAAAGAGCCTGCTAGAGTCGAAAACCCGAAAGGGTGGCTACTGGGTAAAAAAAAAAAAAAAAAAAAAAAAAAACAAAAACAAAAAGTGCTTTCATGAATTCTTTTAGAGAGTCCATTTTTGTAGGATGAACACTAAGTTCCTTCGAGTCAAAATTCACTACAAGAAAAATTTGAGTCTCTAAATCGAGTCTCTAAAATCAAGTCTCCATCACCAGTGGTCATTCCACAAGGAGTAACAAAAAATTGAGTCATTCTCAAAAGTTCATTTTGAAAGCGTCACTCTTTGAGTCATTCCTCAAAAAAAAAAAAAAAAAAAAAAAAAAAAAGAGGAAAATGTCAATCCCCGGGGTTTCCAAAACAACCCTAAAAATGTCAAACATAATCGTTGAGAGGTAATTCTTTAATACCTCGTCTCCACTCGGACCATCGTTTCTTCGATCCTTTCAGACGAGCGATGTCATCAACATTGTCTGTTTCCTCGAGTCATATAAGTGACTTTGTTCTCTTTGATTCCTCAATCGATTGGACAAGTACAACACCAATGTTTTGAAGTATTCCATGGTCAGCACCATTCTGGGGGCAAGAAGTGATAAGAACCTTCACCATTCTCCCATCACAGAAGTAATCACGGAATTTCTAATCTTTCATTAAGAAGAAATTCTATTTCAGCTAATAAAGGCATCAAACAGGGGGCGAAATCCTCCAGGTCGGATTCAGGGGCAAGTGTTACATACACAACCCAGGGTGAAACCCAACTATCGTCGACCTCTTTTTACATAAAACCTAGGGTGAAACCCTAACCAATAGCCAACCATTCTTCATCCCAAATCAAGCCATTTGATCATTTCGACTTTAGGTGGACCCTTGGTTCTCAAAAAAAAAAAAAAAAAACACAAAAATAAAACAAATCTCTTTTCGAGCCCTCTCAGAGGCAAAACATCTTTTCAAGTCCTCTAAGAGGCAAAATTTCTTTTTAACTCCTTAAAGAGGCTAAAACATCTTTAAGTTGCAAATATAATTCCATGCATTTGATCATTTCATAAAAAAAAAAAAAAAATAATAATAATAATAATAATAATAAAATAAAAATCACATTCGGCCGCAGAGGCCCAACAATCACAATCAGGCCCCAAAGGCCCGAAGAATCACAATCAGGCCACAGAGGCCCGAAAATTCACATTCAGGCCCCAGAGGCCCGAAGAATCACATTCAGGCCAAAGTGGCCCGAAGAATCACATTCAGGCCAAAGTGGCCCGAAAAATCACAATTCAGGCCACAGAGACCCGAAAAATCACATTCAGGCCCCAGAGGCCCGAAAAATCACATTCAGGCCCCAGAGGCCCGAAAATCACATTCAGGCCCCAGAGGCCCGAAAATCACATTCAGGCCACAGAGGCCCGAAAAATCACAATTCAGGCCACAGAGGCCCGAAAAATCACATTCAGGCCACAGAGGCCCGAAAAATCACATTCGGCCACAGAGGCCTGAAAATTCACAATTCGGCCTAAGGCCCGAAAATTCACAACTCAGCCCAAGGCCCCATAATCCCAATTTGGCCCAAGGTCCGAGTTTCGCCTTCAAAATTTGCTCCTTCAGACTGCCACTGGCTCTCATAAATCATTTTTATGATAGCCAGTGGGGGGCAACTGTGAATACTCAAATTTTGACCTTTCTACAGTAACTTTGACTTTTCTACAGTGTCAATGCCGGACTGCAAACAGTCCGGCCGGACCGAAGGCCATTTTGAAAGTTCACCGAAAATATATCAATATGGTACTTGAAACGTCCGGAATTTCACGAGGATCGCAGAACCGGTCCCGGAATGATTTTTGGAGGTCGAAAACTCCCAAAAAAGCTCCTGGAGCGAGACGTGGTGGCCACCACCAGCTACGGCGGCGCCGGCCGCCGGACACGGCGGCAGCTGCCGCCCCACCGCCTGGGCGGCAGCAGCCGCCCAGCATGGGCGGCACCTGCCGCCCCACCGACTGGGCGGCACCTGCCACCCTGGACCCGAAAATGGCCTATAAATAGACCATTTTCAGCCTGTTTTTGAGACCCCGGTCTGTGTTGACGGACGAATCCTTCTCCCTCTCACGCTCCTTGCGTTTTCTTTACCGCTTTTTGCATTTAATTTAATTTTTATTGCATTTTTATTGTGATATTTGGACATTAAAATTAATTAATATTTCCTAAGCGAGGAGCTTAATCTGGAGTTAAGAAGCGGTCGTCGATTAAATCAGGTACGCAAATAAAATTCTGCCTATTTAATTTTAGTACTTCATGCATATTTCTCTTCTACTCTCAATAGTTCTATAACTGCATAAATGCATTCATGTTATCATTTTTGGCAAATAAACTGCTTTAATAAAACATGATTAAGTTTAACGCCCGGTTAATTAATAACCGTGGTAGTTAAGCTTAAATCCGACAATATTGGTTAAAGAGCCTAGTTAATTAATAACTATGGTTCGATTGCCTTTATTTCGAACAATCTCGCCTAAAAGTTCAATTAATCAATAATTGTGGCTAACGGCCTCATTTAATCACGTTTTTTGGCAACAAAATTGCCTACATTTAATCAATCAATTTTGGCAACTAATTGCCTACGGTCTAATCGATTTTTAGCAAACAAATTGCTTATAAATGAGATTAACCATTTTTTTAGCGACAAATCGCTTAAAATCAATCTTTTGGCAAAATGCCTTAAAATCAACCATTTTCGGCTCAAAGCCGTAAAATCGACATTTTTGGCAAAATGCCTTAAAATGAACCAATTTTCGGCCAAAGGCCTAAAATCAACCATTTTAGCGACAAATCGCGTAAAATCGACATTTTTGGCAAAATGCCTTAAAATCAACCATTTTCGGCTCAAAGCCGTAAAATCGACACTTTTGGCAAAATGCCTAATCGAATCAATCAATCTTTGGCAAAATGCCTAAACAAAATGCACAAAGCATACACAAAATCATGCACAAAGCATACACACAAGATGCACAAAGCATACACAAAATCATGCACAAAGCATACACACTCATGCATAAAGCATACCCATTCAAAGCCCTTCAAAGAAGGCCTATCAAACTACGTTGACTTTGATCTTCCATTCAAACGGAAGTACGTAGGCACGTTCGGGATTTCACCCCGGGTGGCAAGTCAAAATCACCTAAACATTTCATTAATCTATCTTTCACCTTGCAAAACATTCATTCATCGGTTAGTTCATCAGCATGACATAGTCTCGGGATCCACCTCGGGTTCGTAGACTGTGCCTTAAACATTGGGATAATTAATCTAGCAACTAGGTTAATTAAAATCGGAGTCACATAGGGTTTTTTCCTAGTTTACCCTAAAATAATTAAACAAGGTGGCGACTCACACACATCACGTGTATTTCTTCTCATTCATCATATGCATCACATGCCTATGATATTTGGGGAAGGGGTTCACAATCTCTACGACTCAAATTACCTGTCTTCTGGCAATTTTCGCAAGATTTGCAATAAATGTACGAGTCTTTAAACATTGATGGCCAGAAAAGTCCACACTCCAGAATCTTGCGAGCTGTTCGTTGAGGACCAAAATGACCTCCACAAGCTGATGAATGGCAGAATTTCAGAATGGATGGCACTTCCACATCCATAACACATCTTCTAATCACCTGGTCAGAACAAAACTTCCACAAGTATGGATCATCCCAAACAAAATACTTAGCATCTCTCTTGATTTTATCTTTTGCAGCTCTAGTTAAGTTTTCTGGTAAAGTACCTGCAACTAAATAATTCACTATATCAGCATACCATGGAACAACTTTTTGGAAGCTAAAGAGTTGCTCATCCGGAAAATCATCGTCCAATGGTGACGGCTTTTCATTCAAAATCAACCGGCTAAGGTGATCAGCAATAAGATTCTCGGACCCCTTTTTATCTCTTATCTTTATATCAAACTCTTGAAGCAAAAGAATCCAACGAATCAAACGGGGCTTGGAATCCTTCTTCTTTAACAAATACCTCAATGCTGCATGGTCAGAGAAAACTATCACCTTTGTTCCTAGCAAATACGACCTGAACTTTTCCAAAGCAAACACTATCGCCAAAAGCTCTTTCTCTTGGGTAGAGTAGTTGCATTGGGCATTGTCCAGTGTTCTTGATGCATAGTATATGACATGAGGATTCTTCTCAACACGCTGTCCAAGAACAGCCCCTACAGCATAGTTACTCGCATCGCACATAATCTCGAAAGGATAGTTCCAATTCGGTGGTTGGACTATTGGAGCAGAAATGAGCTTCTCCTTCAACATATCAAACGCTTTTCTACACTCCTCATCGAACACAAAAGACACATCTTTTTGCAAAAGCTTGCAAAGCGGTTGAGCTATCTTTGAAAAATCCTTAATAAAGCGTCTGTAGAAACCTGCATGGCCAAGGAAAGAACGAATCTCCCGCACACTTGCAGGGTAAGGTAAGGATTTAATTACATCAATTTTAGCTTTGTCAACCTCAATGCCTCTTGATGAAACAATGTGTCCTAGAATCAAACCTTGGTCTACCATAAAATGGCATTTTTCATAATTTAGCACTAGGTTTGATTCTATACACCTCTTTAAGACTTTTGTAAGGTTAGTTAAGCATTCATCAAAACAATTACCATAGACAGTAGAATCATCCATAAATACCTCAATAATCTCCTCTACAAAATCTGAAAATATACTAACCATACACCTTTGGAATGTGGCTGGTGCATTGCAAAGATCGAACGGCATCCGTCGATAAGCAAATGTACCAAAAGGGCAAGTGAAAGTCGTCTTCTCTTGGTCTTCGGGTGCCACTGGTATTTGAAAGAAGCCTGAAAAACCATCAAGACAACAATAATGAGAACGACCAACTAATCTTTCCAACATTTGGTCAATAAATGGAAGTGGGAAGTGATCTTTTCTTGTGGCTGCATTCAACTTCCTGTAATCTATGCACATCCTCCACCCATTTTGAACTCTTGTAGGAACCAACTCCCCTTCAGCATTCTCCACTACAGTAATTCCTGTCTTCTTAGGCACTACCTGTACAGGGCTTACCCATTTGCTATCAGAAATCGGGTAAATCATACCAGCATCTAACAACTTCAGTATTTCCTTCTTCACCACCTCCATCATAGGTGGATTCAACCTCCTTTGAGCTTCTCTTATGGGCTTGCTACCTTCTTCTAGAAGAATCTTGTGCATACAAGTTGATGGACTCAACCCTTTAATATCTGCTATTGTCCATCCTATGGCCTCTTTATACTCCCTAAGAACTTGAACCAAGCTCTCTTCTTCAACCTCACTAAGTTTGCTGGAGATGATAACAGGCAATGTGTCTCCATTCCCCGAAAATGCATATTTTAAGTGGCCGGGCAGCGGTTTCAACTCTAACTTGGGTGCCTGCAAAACAGATGGTAAAAGCTTCTCATGGTGAGAAGGCAAAACAATATGGCTGCGGCTGCTTGTTAGGGGCTGATTTGTCTCCATCTCGCACATAATTTCCTGTACATTTTCATTAACTAAGAAGGTTTCCTCAATCTCTTTAATACTTTCCATATTAATATTCCTGCAAAGCACTAAATCAAGCTCGTCAACAGCATTTAATTCAAACATTTCTTGTGCTAAAGGATCAATTACATCAATAGAACAAATACTAGACACATCACTAGGGTACTTCATAGTCTCATAAACATTAAATTCGACTTTCTCACCATCGAACTCCATAGATAATGTGCCTTCATAAGCATCAATTTTTGTCCTTGCAGTGCGGAGAAAAGGTCTCCCAAGCAATAAATCAGCTACAGTCGAGGATTTATCATCCTCCATATTAAGTACAGAAAAATCTGCTGGAAAAATTAAATCACCAACCTGAACCAAAACATCTTCTAGCAATCCCACGGGATACACTATAGACCTGTCTGCCAATTGAATAATAATACGCGTTTCTTTCAAGGGACAACCCTTGAAAGATGAGTAAACAGATAAAGGTATGACATTTATAGAAGCTCCTAAATCACACATAGATCTCTTAATCCCTACATTGCCTATTTTATAAGGAATAGCAAACATACCTCGATCTTTACACTTTGGTGGGAGCCTCTTTCTTTGAATCATGGCGGAGCAAACTTCACCCATCTCCACCTTCTCAACACTATCTACCTTCCTTTTGTTGGTACAAAGTTCCTTGAGAAACTTTGCGTACTTGGGTATTTGCTTAATAGCATCCAACAATGGAATATTCACCTCCACCCTGCGAAAGGTCTCCAAAATGTCTTTCTCTTCACTTTCCTTTCTTGTTTTAGCCAATCTCTCAGGAAAAGGAGGCTGAACAGTAAAGGTTTGGGGCTGCCGTACTTCAGCCTGTTCGGAAGGCCCATTTCGGTGAATTTCTACCTCCTTTTCAGCTTCTTCCTTAGAACTGCTGCTGCCTTTTTTAGGGGCTGCTGTGTTTAGCTCTTTACCACTCCTCAAAGTGATTGCACTTGCATTTTCCCTTGGGTTTACCACCGTTTGGGAAGGAAGCTTCCCTTGTGTTTCCAGTCTACTCAAGGAAGATGCAAGTTGACTAATTTGTTGTTCCATATTCTGCATTCCCTTTCTCGTTTCTTGCTGGAATTCTTGTTGAGAAGTGGCAAGTGACCTCACAATATCTTCCAATGGTATTTTTGGGGGAGGAGCTTGTTGAGGAGGTGGTCTAGCTGGTTGGTATCCTTGGAAATTTTGGTTGTGGCTTCCATAGCTAAGATTAGGATGATTCTTCCAAGCATTATTGAAGGTGTTACCCATCGGTCTTTGGGGCTGCCCGGAATATCCTCCCATAGCATTAACTTGCTCTTGATCACCATACCATGATGGACATGTGTCAGTTGGGTGATCGCTGCAACATACCTCGCACACACTTCTCTTCACAGGTTGCCCTGCAGCAATAGATTTAACAATAGAGGTTAGTTCGTTCAGTTGAGACTGAATGGAAGAATCACATACCTGATATAGCTTCCTGGAGGGTTCTTCAACTTGGCCAAATTGTTGTGAATTGGCGGCCATAGTGGAAATAATCTCTCTTGCTGCGAATGGAGTCTTATTAACAAGTGCTCCCCACTAGCTGCATCAACCATCTTCCTTTCCATGTCAAGCATCCCTTCATAAAAGTACTGTATTAGGGACTGCTCAGACATCCCATGTTGTGGGCAGGCTGCACATAACTTCTTGAATCTCTCCCAATAGTCATAAAGACTCTCTCCAGCCTTTTGTCTAACCCCACAAATTTCTCCTCGTATGATGGCTGCCCTAGAAGCGGGAAAATACTTGTCCAAGAATGCTCGGGCCATATCAGGCCATGTGGTGATGGAACCTGGAGGTAGATTAAGCAACCACTCCTTAGCAGCATCTTTAAGTGAGAACGGGAATGCCCTCAACTTAATTTGCTCTTCAGTTACCCCCTGCGGTCTCATGCTAGAACAAACTCTGTGGAATTCCTTCAAGTGATTATGCGGGTTTTCGGTCTTCATTCCATGGAAAGTCGGAAGTTGATGAATAAGACCCGATTTAAGCTCAAATGGCGCTTCCAACTCCGGGTAAGTAATACACATAGGCTGCTGCTCTACAGGGGCAGCCTGTAGCTCTCGAACAGTGCGGTTTTCGGCCATAACTTCCTCTTGGTCAATTTCTGTAAGATTCTCTTCCTGCTCAAGACTTTCTTCTTCAGTTTCAGCTGTAAAATCAAGGTGACCAGCTGCTGGACTTTCCGGTTCAGTTTCGGAAATCGATTCGGCCCACTTTCGCTCCTTCGCTTGTCTCCTTAGTGAGCGGGCTGTTTTCTCTATCTCAGGATCAAATAATATTGGCAAATTTTCAGACCTGGTCATTCAAAAAGACAACAAACAGTAAAGTTAACTAATCCCCGGCAACGGCACCAAAATTTGACGGGCGTCGAATTCGCAAAAAATAATTAACCTGCTCTCCTACAAAATAAAACTTGTAAATATGGTGAGAAGGGTCGAACCCTAGGGATTAGCTTTGTCGAAAATAAACCAGAACTGAAAATAAAATTAAAAATAAATATTGAAACGAGGGAATTTAATAATCGAACTAAACGAATTAAAATTAAATCAAAGAAATAAATGTAATAAAATTAAAAATTGAACCTGAACAATTGATAGAAAATTCAGCTGGCATACCGCGGTTCGAAGATTTGATTCGAATGATCATTGATTCAAGATTAATTCCTTAATTCATATTACAGACAAGTTATAGCCAGAAAGAACGTCAACCCAACCAATTCTACCGTAAGAATAGGTTGCTAAGATACGATCTAATAACAACCCCTAATTAACTAGCAATCCTAAGTACGACGAAGGATTTAACTGTTAACCGCTTTAAAATCTAATAGAACCCTGCCCAGATTAACAGAAACTATGAGCATCCGTTTTAAATCTGATTATATTCTTTCTTAATACAACCTAAAAAGTTCTACCCAATTACGTTATATTAATTACTACTGCATCAACCTAACCAAACAATTACGGATTTGATTACGCCGAATAGCTATGGAAATTTCTACCAAACAATATAATGGGCCCTGTTAAATCATTCAATAAAATTTCGCTAGGGGATATATTTTCCCAATAAATCACAGAAAGAATATAAATGCAATAGAATAAAGAAATTCAATTAAGTTCAATATAATCTCGCAATCGAAATCAAACTTCTACCTTGGTTTAGCCTTAACTGAACAGAACGTTTAGCCACACATGGCTATGGAAGAAAACATCCTCAAAAGAATTGAAAGTTCGGCAGAAAATCTCTCAAAAATTCTGTCAAATTCGTCACAACCCAAGGGAGGCAAAAGATGATCCACAAAAAGACCTAATTTCGACTTAAATAGCCCCTAGAAGGTGGGGTCCACTAATACAATAAAAATACCCACTAAAAACTGTGTCTAATATCATCATGTGGCTGTAAAACGTGCTGGAATTAGTTGAAGAAGTCGTGACCAGCCAATAATGTCACAATCAGTCCGCTGGTCTGATTTCCTGCTTAGTCTTGCCCAAGGCTAAGAGCCTAACAGCTTGCATTTGTGTTCCAAAATTCCAGCAGCTCCTTCCTTGCTCCAAAACATTTCAATTGTGCTCCTTTTTTTTTTCATTCATATCAAATCCAACTTTTCCTAGCATAAAAACAATAAATCAAGTTAAACCACTCTTTTAAGCACAAAATGACACCAAATCAACACAAATATAACAATAAAAGAAAATTGGATTTGCAAGTTATCACAATACGAAAAGACTGATCAAAATAAATTAACCACGAATGAGTAGCAATGGGATTTTGAATATAGAAAACTTTTTCCCATGCGTCTTTATAATCAAAATAATTATAAGTAGTACTATGCATATGCTTATATAAAACTTTGAATTTTACTGGAGTATAAAGGGATGGAGCAGGCCAATCTTTAGGATGAATAACTCTTTGGATTTTTATGGAAGAATACAAAATAATAGATTTATTTTTAGGATCAAAATTATGTTTAATTTTTACAGAGTCAGTATCAAGTAAGATATTATGATAATATTCCTTAGGTTTTGAAAGATCATTTGGAGTAAAATAGCAATCCTCAGGGTAGTAGTGTTTTAAAATTGACCAAGGATTAATATTATTATACCCATCCTCGATCTCAATTTCATAATCAAAAATATTTTTAACAACCATTTATGTATACTTTGAGGAGTATACTGGATTTTTGGCAAATCCACAGCCATCAACGGATTTGATAAGTCTTTACTGTCTACCGTTTGGAGACAGACTAGCCGTACCATGAACGGGCACGATCTGTTTAAGTTTAGAAGACATACCTGCATCCTCTGTGGAAGAAGATGCTATACCTTGCAACGCCTTTAAAACTTCAGGAGATTGACTAAGTTGTTCAATCCATTTTTGAAGATCTTTAGAGGTTTTAGTGTTTTAAGGCTGGGGTTTTAGTGAGGTCTTCAGATATGCTCAGAAAGAGCTTTAGTGGGTGAGTCGGATTCTTCTTAATGGCTTTTCCCTTATCCTTTTTCTTGCCCATTGTTCTGTAAGAATTCACGCGTAAGAAAGTCTGGATATTGTTTTTTATTACCAGGAATGAATCAATATCAAAATCAAAAATAATTAATAATGCTTGCCATCGTGCAAAAATTTGTTTAGAGGCAAGATTTGAACATCTTTTTGTAAAACATCTTTGCAGATTTGCAATCGATACGTAATAAAAATTTTTGATTTAAAAGATCAGATTGGAATTTGTTTATACAAATGACTATACTTAAAATTTCCCTTTTTAATAGTAGAATAATTAACTTGAGCGGGAGTCCAATGTCTGAAGTATATTGGATTATACGCTCTTTATTATCAAGTTTTTGTTTTAAAATACCACCATAGCCTATATCAGAAGCATCAGTTTCAACTATTTTAAATGTTGTAGGATTAGGAATATATAAATATGGGTATTTCTTTTACTAAAGATCTATCTTTTGAACTATTTGAGTATGCTTATCCGTCCAAGGACTAGCATTTTTTCATAATCGATCATGCAATAATTTAACATACAATTTAAATTAGGGTAAAAATCAATGACATAATTTTACACAACAAGAAACCTTTGTAATTGGAGTTTATTAGTAATTTCATCTGGAAATTTTTCTCCAAATACCAGGGTTCTTTCTATGGGTTGAATTTTACTTGCTCAATATAATGACCTAAAAATCTGATTTAGTTTTAAACAAATCCATTTTAGTTTTACTTAAGGCCAAACCATTTTGTCGAATTACCATACAAAATGTTTTAAGTGTGTGAAATGTTCATGAAGAGTTGTACTAAAATAAGTACATCATCAATATATACAATACAAAATTTAGAATAAGGATTAAAAATATCATTCATAATCCTCTGAAATTCAGAAGGAGCATTTTTTAGTCCAAAAGGCATTACATTCCATTCATATTGACCAAATGGAACTGTAAATGCAGTTTTATATCTATCCTTAGGATCAATTTGAATCTGCCAATATCCAGATTTCATATCAAATTTATCTGAAAATATTTGCCTTTATATAATTTTTTAGAAGGTCTTTTTTATTAGGAATTGGATATCTAATCCATTTTAAAGCCGTATTTAATGGTTTATAATTTATTACTAATCTCGGAACACCACGTCTATTTTCAGCATTTTTATTGACATAAAAAGCTGCACAAGGACCATGGGCTTCTAGATTTAGATATTAATTTTTTATTGAGTAAATCCTGAATTTCATTTTTACAATGCTCTATCAATTCAGGCTCATCTGAATTGGTCTAGCTTTAGTTTTAATAGTTTTCTCATCAAAATCTTTTTCATATGGTAAATCTACTATGTGTTGTTTACGATCCCAAAAAGCATGTGGATGATCAGCACATAGTTCCTTTTCCATAAATTCTTTTAATGTTGTGATTTTATCTTGTATTTCTTTAGTCTCTAATTGTTGTTTAATTTTGTTTAAACACATATTATTTCGTGCATCTTTTAAATCTTCTTCTCTAGATTTAATTAAAGAATTAATCTCTAGTATTTTAATTGAATGAGCTTTTAAGGATTTAATTGCTTCTTCTTAGGTTTTTCAGTGAATTCTAACTTAACTGTACTATTTCTTATTTTAAATTTAATACAATCCTCTTTAACTGAATATGTTATTAAATTGATAAAAGGGGTTCCTAATATAACCATATAATTTATTTGAGGTGATAAAAAAATACTGTGTTTATTTCTAAACCTTGGTTTACTATTTGTGCATCTGTTTTACCTATAATTTCTAATTTAGATTTATTTGCAGTACTTAGTTTTTCAGTTTTTGACCAATATCTTTTAGGGATTAAATCTGATTTTATACAGTTTAAGTCTGCACCTGTATCAAACAGTGCAATTGCATCTATCACAAAATCATTTACCTGAATATTTATTTTTACCAAATATTTCTTGAAGTTATTTCTTGTAATAAGTTTAGAAAATTACTATCTACATCTTCATCTAATTGATTTATTTCCTTTATCTGGTTCTGCTTCATCAGAAGAACTAGAAATAAGTTGAGATTCTAATACCTTTATTAGTCTATCATGAAGTTGAAATTGTCGTTTGAATTCCATACTTCCTTCTTTAGATTTCTAACTCATTTTTAAATTACTAGTGGAATCTGCTTCTACATTTTTATGCTTATTTTATTAATATAGTTGTGAGATCATAAGTA